>NC_057810.1:313948212-313988038 GCF_018294505.1 Triticum aestivum
GGGGGGCCGGGGCGGTGGGGCGACGGGGCGGGGGGCAGTGGGGCAGCGGGGCGGTGGTGCGACCGGGCGGCGGCGAGTGGTGGGGGCGGCGGCGCGCGTGTGTCTGCGGGGGAGGGAAACAGAGAGAGAGGGGCGGGGTGGGGCGCGCCGGCCGTTAGATATGTTTAATCTTTGTCGTCCGCCACCTTTGTCGTCCGCTAATGTGCTCTTTGTCGTCCGCTAGCGGATGGCAAAGAGGGGGGCCATTAAGTATTTTTAACCAGCTCCTCAATGGGGCCCCCTCCCTCTTTGCCGTCCACTAGCGGACGGCAAAGATTCTCTGCCGTCTGCTAACGGACGGCAAAGAACAGGCTGATGGCAAAGGCTTTCTTTGCCATCAGCCAGCTCTTTGCCGTCTGCTTTCAAGTAGCTGATGGCAAAGAGCTTCTTTGTCGTTCGCTAGCTAACGGCAAAGAGCTGGCAGATGGCAAAGTAGCTAATTCTAGTAGTTCATCTTGCTTGTTGCGAAACACCCATTTGGTACCGATGATGTTGTGGTTGTTGTCGGGCTTCTCAACCAATGTCCACAATTGGTTCCTTTCAAAGTTGTGTAGCTCTTCATGCATAGCATTTATCCAATCCGGATCTTCCAATGCTTCTTCAACCTTCATAGGTTCAATGCTAGAGATGAAAGAATAGTTTTCACAAAATTTAGCGAAACGAGTTTTAGAGCGAGTGATTCTCCCGGTTTGAATATCATTGTAGATTCGCTCGACGGGATGGTCTTTAGCAATTCTTGCTTGAACTCGTGAAAGCTTTTGCTTGGTTCTTGGTTGAACTTCTTCTTCATCTTCTTCTTCTTCTTGGCCTTCTTCATTGTTGGCGTTGTCGTTCTCTAGTCGTGGTGGAGAAGGAGGTTGTCGACGTTCATCTTGATGCACTTCCTCGTTTTCTTCATCTTGGTGTGTCCCACTTGTGGATGCTTCCGTATCAATTCTTGGTTCACCTTGTCGTGAAGTAGAAGCTTCCACTTGGACAGATGAGGTACTCTCCTTCACCTCCGTTGGATGAACTTTGCCAATAGACAAGTATTGGATTGCTTCCGAAGGATCTTTGTCTCCTACATCAATTGGAAATTGCTCTGCTTGCGAGCCGTTAGATTCATCAAACTTCACATCTACCCTCTCTTCAACCTTTCGGGTGAAATTGTTGCAGACACGGCAAGTGTGAGAGTTTGAGCCATAACCTAGTAGGAAACCTTCATGAGACTTAGGAGCAAATTTAGAACGACGATGCTTATCAAGAATGTAGCACTTTGAGCCGAATACTCGAAAGTATCCAACTTGGGGTTTGTTACCGGTGAGGAGCTCGTATGCCGTCTTGCCGAGTAGCTTGTGAAGATACAAGCGATTTGTTGCATGACAAGCTGTCTCAGCCGCTTCTGCCCAAAAGTGCTTCGGCGTCTTGTACTCATCAAGCATCGTTCTCGCCATTTCGATGAGCGTCCGGTTCTTCCTCTCAACAACTCCAATTTGTTGAGCTGTCTACGTAGCCGAGAACTCATGTGAAATCCCTTCTTCGTCAAGAAAGGTGTCCACATTTGCGTTCTTGAACTCCGTTCCGTTCTCGCTGCGAACCTTCTTGATCTTCACTTCAAATTGATTTTGCGGCTTCCTAGCGAAGTTTTTGAAGATCTTTTGGACCTGCGATTTATCATCGAGAAAGAACACCCACGTAAATCTGGAAAAATCATCAACTATAACTAAACCAAAAGAATTTCCACCGAGACTCTTGTAAGAGTTGGGACCAAAAAGATCCATGTGAAGTAGCTCGAGTGGCCTCCTTGTGGTCATGATGTTCTTCATGGGATGCCTTCCTCCAACCTGTTTACCTGCTTGACAAGCACTGCAAAGTCTATCGTTATCAAATATGACATCATTAACTCCAAGGATATGATTTCCCTTAATAAGCTTGTCAAGGTTTCGCATACCAACATGACCTAATCGTCTATGCCATAACCAACCTTTTGAGGATTTAGCAATGAAGCAAGTTTTAGGTTGAGCCTTTTTAGTGAAATCAACAATGTATAGATCACCTCTACGCACACCGGTAAAGACCATTTTATGATTGTCTCAACGAAACACTTGGCAATCAACTTCAGTAAATAAGACATTGAAACCAAAATCAGCAAGTCTAGATACTGAAAGTAAGTTGTATCCAAGAGATTCAACGAGCATGACATTTTGTATGGAGCTATCATGTGATATGGCCACCTTACCGAGGCCAACCACCTTACCCTTTGAGTTGTTACCGAAGGTGACATACTTTCGAGGACTATCATTTTCAGCAAGCTCATGAAACATGTATTTATCTCCGGTCATGTGATCGGTACATCCACTATCAAGAACCCATTCCTTTCCTCCTGACATATATCCCTGAAGATTTGCGATAAGACCAAAATGTCTCATTGCATCATCAAGATCGAAGTCACTATCAGCATCCTCATAATAGTATCCATGTTCAACATTGTCATGTGGTGGATCAAATCCTAGATAGGGTAATTCGTTAGAGTGAGTTTGACAATGATCCTACTTATGAATTTTTATAGCTTCGGAAATAATATCACTAATAATTCCAACTTTTCCTTTGGCACGCATAAGATTTGTAAGCTCAAATAGACGATCACCAAACCTAGGATCACTAGTATTCATCTTACTCAAGGCAATAGACTTATGGAGAATTTCATCAAGATTTTTCAAGGAATAATCTGGAAATCGTTCCTCAAGAAATTTCCATATAGTGTAGGCACACTTAAGAGTAGGAAAACATCCAATCAAGTTTCTAGGCAATCCTCTAATGATAAGTTTAGCGGTTCTAAGATTGCGGATCATGTCAATCGACTCGTCAAGGGTAGAATGCATAGGATCAACATGAGGTGCACAAGGGCAAGAAATGTACTTGTTCAAATGATATTGATTGAAGATTACAAGCATCTCATTTTTCCACTCATGAAAATACTCTCCATCAAGAATAGGCACTCTATGTCTAAGACTCCCCAAAGTAGACTCATCCATCTTCCTCCAATGGTGATTAAACCAAGGCAATGGAGACCAATGCTTTGATACCACTTGTAGGACCTTGAGAAGAGGTGTCTAGAGGGGGGGTGATTAGACACTAAGTACCAAAGTAGCAGTTTTTAAGTTCTTAGAGTTTAAGTGGAGTATAGGCACAAGTTTAACATTCACAATACACAACAAGCAAGCTTGCAAAGAGTATATGAGCAGCGGAAAGTAAAGCATGCAACTTGCAAGAATGTAAAGGGAAGGGTTTTGAGAATTCAAACGCAATTGGAGACACGGATGTTTTTGGCATGGTTCCGATAGGTGGTGCTATCGTACATCCACGTTGATGGAGACTTCAACCCACGAAGGGTAACGGTTGCGCGAGTCCATGGAGGGCTCCACCCACGAAGGGTCCACAAAGAAGCAACCTTGTCTATCCCACCATGGTCGTCGCCCACGAAGGACTTGCCTCACTAGCAGTAGATCTTCACGAAGTAGCCGATCTCCTTGCCCTTACAAACTCCTTGGTTCAACTCCACAATCTTGTCGGAGGCTCCCAAGTGACACCTAGCCAATCTAGGAGACACCACTCTCCAAGAAGTAACAAATGGTGCGTTGATGATGAACTCCTTGCTCTTGTGCTTCAAATGATAGTCTCCCCAACACTCAACTCTCTCTCATAGCATTTGGATCTGGTGGAAAGAAGATTTGAGTGGAAAGCAACTTGGGGAAGGCTAGAGATCAAGATTCATATGGTAGGAATGGAATATCTTGGCCTCAACACATGAGTAGGTAGTTCTCTCTCAGAAAATGTATGCTGGAAGTGTAGGTTCATTCTGATGGCTCTCTCCATGAATGAAGAGGAGGTGGAGGGGTATATATAGCCTCCACACAAAATCTAACCGTTACACACAACTTACCAAACTCGGTGGGACCGATTCAACAGACTCGGTCGGACCGATTTCGTAAACCTAGTGACCGTTAGGATTTTCGGTGGGACCGAAATTCAACTCGGTAGGACCGATATGGTTAGGGTTAGGGCATAACTTAATCTTGGTGAGACCGATTACACAAACTCGGTTGGACCGATTTTGGTAATTAGCTAACCAGAGAGTTGGTCAGGCAAACTCGTTTGGACCGATTACACAAACTCGGTGGGACCGATTTTGGTAATGAGTCAACCAGGAAGTTTGCATTGTAATCTCGGTAGTACCGATTGCTCCAACTCGGTGAGACTGATTTTGGTAATGGACATACACAGAGAGATTACAATGCCATATCGGTGAGACCGAGATCCCTATTGGTGAGACCGATTTGCCTAGGGTTTGTGGCAGTGGCTATGACATCCAAACTCGGTGACGCCGGATAGAAACTCATTAAGCACTGTGGGGCCGAGTTTGACTTTAGGTATAGGACATATGTGTGGAAGTGGGAAACTAGTTGAGGGTTTTAGAGCATACCACTAAGCACTGTGGAGCAAGAAACTCATTAAGCCACACCTCATCCCTTCTTGATAGTATTGGCTTTTCCTACAGACTCAATGTGATCTTGGATCACTAAAATGTAAAATGAAGAGTCTTGTGCTTGAAGCTTGAGCCAATCCTTTGTCCTTAGCATCTTGAAGGATTTCCCACATCTTTTAGTCCATGCCACTCCATTGTTGAACTTATCTGAAACATACTAGATAAAAGTGTTAGTCCAACAAGAGATATGTTGACATTAATTACCAAAACCACCTAGGGAGCACTTGTGCTTTCAAAACAACACGTATGTATCATTGCTATTAAGGATAAAAATATGGGGTCTATTTCTACATAAATAGATCTTGTCTACATCATGTCATCATTCTTATTGCATTACTCCGTTTCTCCATGAACTTAATACACTAGATGCATGCTAGATAGCGGTCGATGTGTGGAGTAATAGTAGTAGATGTAGGAAGGAGTCAGTCTACTAATCTTGGAGGTGATGCCTATATAATGATCATTGCCTGGATATCATCATGATTATTCGAAGTTCTATCAATTGCCCAATAGTAATTGTTTTTTTACCGTTTGCTATTTTTCTCGAGAGAAGCCACTAGTGAAACCTACGGGGCCCGGGTCTCTTTTCATCATATTTGCCTTTGCGATCTATTTTCCTTTGCATTTATTTTCAGATCTATTAAACCAAAAATACAAAAATACTTGCTGCAATTTATTTGTTCCACGATCTATTTATCCTATCTACCACTTTTATCTCATGTTATTTGCCTATCTTGAGGCATCGTACCCGAAAGGGATTGATAACCCCTTTAACACATCGCCGCCTCTACCGCCTTTGACGCCCCGCATTTACCCTCCTTGCCCACCCCGTTTCCCAATGCTGCAGAGAGCTCTGCTCTAGCATCACCACCACCACCACAAACCACCGCCGCCACCATCGCCAACTCCGCCCCTCCCACAACCATGGCCAACTACCGTGTCAATCCACTCCCCTTCCTCCTAGCTGGCTGGTCCATTGAGCCGGGATCGGCTGATCGCAAGGTTCGGGCGGACATGGCGGTCAATCCAATCCCGCCCCTCAACAACAACTTCCTCGCCATCGCCTAAGCTAGTAGCTTTGTGCCTCTGCATCTACAGGAAGATCTTCGCAACACCATTGAAAGCTTGATGCATGAGTCCGGGTTGCACAACACTGAGTCCTCTGACCATCCTTTGGGAGTTGGTATGTTTGCCTTTGCTAATTCATTCATACGCGATACTGCAGTCAACACCACCTTCCGGCTTGGTGATGAGGACTAGTGGTCTATTTTGTTCGTCACAATGCTCCTCTTAATATGCGCAACACAACCTATGGTCCTGAAGTTTGGTTTCTATACATCAATTTCCCTGACGATTACCAGACAGATTTCTATCTTCAGCGCTCTGTCGATGACTATGGGAGATTAGTTTCTTGGAATAGTCCTAATGTTGATCGATCTGTGGTGCTTATTAAAGTTAGAGTCATACATATGCGCCTGATACCTAAAAGTAATGTGGTTCGTCAGTTAGGAGGGGATAGAGCTTGCTGGACCACTGCCATCTACATTCTCCATGGTGCAAATTGGAACACCCATGATCCTGAGGTCCCAATGGCTGATGAGGAACCGCCACTGGCCAATGGTGTGTCGCATCCCATGTTTGGTGATGGCCTCACGGCGGAGCAACTCTTCCAGCAATAGCTCCAGAATTGGCTGCTTCAGAATTGCGTTGGTAATGATCAGGCTCCACTCCTTGCTCCTCGGCACAATGGACCTCAAGATGCTCAATGGGATTCATGGCCGCAGCCCCCTGCTCCACAAACGCCTGCTGCCCTGGTCAATTTTCTGTCCTGACTTGCTGCTCAAGGACTCCGTGTGCAAGATGGTATCATACCTGAAGATAATGTCACAGATAGCCTGAATTCTGCCTGGTATGACACTAGCTCTTCTGCAAGCACTCAAGGATCCTCTCTTGGATCCAACCATCAAGTTAGTACTCTCTTTGTGGATCCTCCTATGATCCAGAATGTCATTAATGTGGACATCTCCATTTCTGCTGGAACTATGAATGTCAGCATCTCAGTTGAAGGCAATGAGCTCACTACAGTGTTGACCTCAGACGTGATTCTAAGGAATATTTTCACTGCTTATATCTCCAGGTCTATCATGTCTGTGGTTGCAGCCTTCGGGCCCTGGAGTTCTGGATATGGTCTGCCTCCGCTGGAGTTTCAGATGGCTTCTCCTCGGGCCATTCTTGAGTTTGCAGACCAGGAGACCACCCACCTGGTGTGTTTCTCTGCGCGTATCCTGCACCCAGCACCTGCTTCTAGCTCTGTGCAAATCAATGAACTGCTACCTGAAGATGAGGATCGTGCTATGTTGCAGTCTGAGCATCTTGGCTCTCCTATCCCAGAACCTGCAAGTACAAATGAGATGGATAATGTGTCTGATGGCAACTCTGCTCTCTTTGATGTTATGCCTAGCTTGGCGCCAACTACTGGTTTGACTGAGGGGCCTTCAATTGTTTCTCATGGCCCAATGGAAGATGGTTCTGACTTGGGTCTGGCCCAAATACTCTCCGACGTGCCTGGCCCATCTGCGGCCGCCCACGTCGCTCGAAATGCAAGGCTCCTGTGGTCACCACTGAGGTCCGGCGCAGCACCAGATCGACTCGTTTTGATGGATTCAGGGTGCCACAAATTACTGATGTGCGTCCTACTTCATCCGAAGTCAAGCCCAGGGTGACACCCTTTGCTGCTCCCAGCTCCAGCACTGTGATCATGTATCAAGCTCCTCCACCGATGCCTCTCTGCACCATGCAAGACATTGGCATCATTCGTTACGCTGTCCCTCCATAGGAACTCACTGAAGCAGCTCTACTTGCCCCGGACGCCGCGGCTACCATCCACAATAGCCTGGAGGATGGCTCCTCTTCTTGTTCGGCTTAGTAAGATGCTCCTAATGCCGCTTTTGCATAGCTGGAACATGCTATGTTGGTATGTGCGCGGGTTAAATTCAGATAAAATACTCCTAGCGCTGTCAAACGCAATCTCTGTCAGTGGATGTGCCATCGTGTGTCTGCAGGAAACTAAAAACCTGTTATCGGTCTAGAGTTTATTAAAACTTGTTGCCCTAAGCGCTTTGATAAATTCACTTACATTCCTTCTCGTGGGGCTTCAGGTGGTTTACTTACTGTTTGGAACAGTTCCATCTTTTCTGGGACTATGGTTGTTCAGGAGGATTTTGCCTTGGGAATTCAATTCACCAGCACTATATCTGCCCAAGCATGGTCACTCTTCAACATCTATGGCCCCTGCACAGGGCCTGCTCGTGATACTTTTACTCAATGGATTTATGACAGAGATATCATGGCTGATGATCATTGTTTATTCCTTGGAGATTTTCATTATATTCGTGGGCCAGAAAACCGCAACAAGCCAGGGGGTGATGTTAACGACATGTCCACCTTCAATGACATTATCCGCAAACACAATCTAGTGGAATTACCTATTAAAGGTAGATTATACACGTGGAGTAACATTCAAGAAGATCCACTTCTTGAACAACTAGATTGGTTCTTCACCTCTACTCATTGGACAAATGTATACCCCAATACGATGGTTAAACCTCTTTGCAATCCCACCTCGGATCACATGCCTTGTGTTGTTAACATTGAGACAAAAATCCCTCGTGCCAAGCTTTTCAGGTTTGAATCATATTGGCTACTGCACCCAGGTTTCATGGAGGTGGTTAAAAGAGTTTGGGACAAACCTATAGCTATGACCAATGCGGCCACCATACTCTGTCGCAAGTTCAAGAATCTCCAATCAAATCTTGGAGTCAAAGCATTTTGCGTCTCTCTGTGTCCATTGAGAACACGAATAACACCCTAGCGGACTTGGATGCGTTGGAAAATCAACGGGCTCTCACACTCCCTGAGAACAACTTCCGCAAGATTTTCAAAAATCATCTCCTTCGACTGTTGGACTATTAGAAACAATATTGGAAGAAATGTTGCACCATTCGATGGGTTAAGTTTGGTGATGAAAACACAAAGTTTTTTCAAGCTGTGGCCACAGAAAGATATCACAAAAACAATGTCGCCAACCTGCAAACTCCTGATGGCCTCGTGGTGGAATATCACACTGGCAAAGAGGCCCTCCTTTTCCATGCTTATTCGGATAGATTAGGCACCTCTAGCCCCATGCAAATGCAATTTGACCTTCCATCATTAATCAGGCCTAATGCAAACCTTGATCATCTCACTCTACCTTTCATGCATGAGGAAACTGACTTGCTTATTAAAGAAATGTCAGGTAATAGGGCCCCTGGCTCGGATGGATTTAGTGGTCTTTTCCTCAAAGCGTGTTGGCCAATCATCAAGGAAGATTTCTACTCGCTGTGTGATCAATTCCATGCAGGAACACTTAACCTCCAGAGCATTAATGATGGACTGATTACTCTGATCCCAAAGAATGTGTCTCCATCCACAGTTAATGATTACAGGCCAATCACACTACTTAATTGCTCCCTTAAGCTCATTACTAAGCTCCTGGCCAACCGTCTACAGAAAGTCATTCTCAAAATTATTCATCGAAACCAATATGGATTCATACGTGGCAGGTCAATTCAGGATTTCCTTGCATGGTCATTTCCAATACATCCACCAATGCCAAACATCCAAACGCCCGATCGTTCTGCTCAAGCTAGATTTCGCCAAAGCCTTCGACACCATTGAACATGACCCAATGATCAACATCATGAGGCATATGGGTTTTAATGAAAAATGGTTCTCCTAGATCAATTCAATCTTTTCCTCAGGCAGATCCTCCATTCTCCTAAATGGTGTATCGGGCCGACAATTCCACTGCAGGTGTTGTGTCAGACAGGGCGATCCCCTGTCTCCACTCATATTCGTGCTTACAGCCGACTTCCTCCAATCTGCCATCAATGAGGCCTACAGGGAGGGTAGGATTCAGCTTCCCTTTCCATCTAATGGACAAATGGACTACCAATGATACGTTCTTACTCATGCCTGCTTGCCCTCAACAAGCCTTGACTATCAAAGGTATCCTCACGAAATACGCCCAATCTGTCGGTTATAAGATCAATTTCCACAAGTCAACACTGATTCCATTAAACTTGGACACCGATCTGGCAGCACAAATTGCATATATCTTCAAATGTACTATTGGTGCCATGCCGTTTACCTACCTTGGCCTGCCCCTGGGCACGTCTCGACCTACCTTTGATGACTTTATGCCTCTAGTAAGCACCGTTGAAAGAAGCTTGTCCTCAACATTGTCTATTATGTCTCATGATGGGAATCTGACTCTTCTGAACTCCACAGTCACCTCACTTCTTATCTATGCGATGTGCATGTTGCATTTTCCACCTAAGCTCATTGAACTTCTGGACAAGATTTGGCGCAGATGTTTATGGATCAAGAAGACTGAACAAGGAGACAAATGTAACTCATTGGCTGCCTGGGACATGGTGTGTACACCTAAAAATAAAGGAGGACTTGGAGTTCTCAATCTCCGAATCCAGAATGAAGCTTTGGTTTTGAAATTCCTGCATGAATTCAACAACAAGATGGATATTCCATGGGTATGTGGGATTAATATTACACCCAAAGAATACCTCATGCTTGTGATCCGGTTGGGTTGTTTTGGTGGAAGGACATACTCAAGATCACTCCTAAGTTTAGGGGGGTTTCTCAAGTCAATATTGTGTGTGGCACCACGACTCTGTTTTGGAAAGATTTGTGGGCAGATCAACTTATCCAATACTCTCATCCTCGTGCTTTCTCCCACTCTTTGGACGAAGATATTTCTGTCAAAGGTTTCTTGGGGATTACGTCACTGGGGGAAACATTTCACCTACCCTTGACCCCCCAAGTGCTTGCTGAGGTCAAGGACATGCAAACAATTGCGGCTGAATTGCAGCCCTCCATGGTGGCTTCGGATGTTTGGCACTACTTGTGGGGCAAGACGATCTACAAATCAACGGATTATTATCGTTTTTTCTACAAAGACGTTCAATCTCACAAGGTGTTTTGTTGGATCTGGAAATCAAAGTGCATGATGAAGTTGAAGGTTTTTGCCTGGCTGCTCTTCCATGACAGGCTCAACACGAGGAACATGCTAAAAAGAAGGCACTATAACATAGGGGATGACCACAATTGCCTCTTATGTGGAACGAATATATAGGAAACGGTTGAACACATGATTTTTACCTGCTCTTTCAGCAAGCTTTGCTGGGATAAACTTGAGATTCATTGGGAACCTTTCCATGGTTGCTTGCAAGCTATTGAAGGTCAAAAAAATGGTCATCCCTGACCTATGTTCTTAGAGAAGTTCATTGTGGCAGCCTGGAGCATTTGGAAGGGGAGAAATAGCAAACACTTCAGAGCCATACCACCATCCTTCAGCTCCTGGTTAGAAAGATTCAAAAGAGACTTCGGGCTTCTTCAACATAGAGTCAAAGAGAAGCGTAGGCCCTTTTTTTGAACTTTGTACACTCCCTATAGTTGTAGTCCCATGTTTTATTTTCTTACTTGTCACAAAGTTGACAAGTCACACTCTGTCTCCCCCCATGTAAATATCCATTGTACAGTGATCCCATATTTTTTAATACATTAACACAGTAGGAGCCTTTTCTACTGTTCACGGTAAAAAAAAACCTTTAACACGTCGGGTTGCGAGTATTTGTTATTTGTGTGCAGGGGATATCTATGTGGTGTGAGGAGGTTCTCCTACTGGTTCGATAACCTTGGTCTCATCACTAAGGGAAATACCTATCATCGCTATACTGCATCATCCCTTCCTCTTTGGGGAAATACCGATGTAGTTCTAGCAGACATCAAAAGGAATTTCTGGCGCCGTTGCCGGTGAGGATCTTCAACATAAACCAGGTTCCTAATCACAAATCTAATCTCCTCGTAATTTACATCATTTGCCATTTGCCTCTCGTTTCCTCTCCCCCACTTCACAAAAATTTGCCATTTTATTCACCCTCTTATTCGTTCGCCGTTTTTTGTCAGATCTATTTTTGAGTGCAATCTTTTTGTGAAGTCATCATGACTCAAGAGAACACCAAGTTGTGTGATTTCTCAAATACCAACAACAATGATTTTATTAGCACTCTGATTGCTCCTCCCACTACTAGTGCGGAGTGTTGTGATATTAATACTACTTTGCTGAACCTTGTTATGAAAGATCAATTTGCTGGTACTCCTAATGAGGATGCCGCATCGCATCTTAACACACTCATCGAATTATGCGATATGCAAAAGAAAAACTATGTGGAGAATGATGTCTTGAAGTTGAATTATTTCCGTTTTCTTTGTGAGATCGTGCAAAAATTTGGTTTTCTTCTTTGCCTCGCAATAGTATTGATTCTTGGAACAAGTGCAAGGATGCTTTTATTACTAAGTATTTTCTGCCTGCAAAAAATATTTCCCTTAGAACCCAGATCATGAATTTCAGATAACTTGAACATGAGCATGTTGCACAATCTTGGTAAAGGACGAAATTGATGCTAAGGAATTGCCCAACTCATGGGTTAAGTCTTTGGATGATCATACAAAAACTTTATGCGGGATTGAATTTTGTTTTTCGTAATCTTTTAGATTCCGCCGTGGGGGGTACTTTTATGTAAATTACTTTGGGAGAAGCTACTAAATTGCTAGAGAATATTATGGAAAATTATTCACAATGGCATACCGAAAGAGCTCCTACTAGTAAAAAAAGTCAATTCGGCAGAAGAAATAAATTCTTTGAGTGAAAAAGTTGATGCTCTTATGAAGTTGGTTGCTAATAGAAGTGCTCCTATTGATTTTAATGATGTGCCTTTTTCTACTTTGATTGAGCAAAATAATGATGCCATATATGTGAATTTTGTCTCACGAAACAATTTCAATAACAACGCTTATAGAGGTTATTTCAATCCTAGGCCTTTTCCTAGTAATTCCTCTAATAATTATGTAATTCCTATGGTAATCTACTCATAATAATAATAGAAACACCTCTGATCTTGATAACAATTTTAAAGAATTTATCAATACTCAAAAAGCTTTCAATACTTCGATAGAAGAAAAGTTGAATAAAATTGATGATTTGTCTAAAGTGGCAGAATCAATTAAATCTCTTTATGTTACTATGGATGAAAGTAAGAAAAGAACTGTTATGCTTAGAGCTAAAAGAGAATTCTTAGAAAGAGCGTTTTCTAGTGATTACTTTCATAAAAGTGATGAAGATCTTAAAATCATTGGTTTTTCTTATATTGATTCCTTGTTTAGTAAAATTAAGATTGATGAAAACGGGACTGGAGGAGAGTCAACTTTAGTTACAAGGTGTCACTATGATTCTGAGAGTGAAATTCTTGTTAAGAAAATTGATAAAAGTGGGTTTGAAGAGGTCAAGACTTTAACTAGTGATGTGCCCACTATTTTGGATTACAAAGACTTTAATTATGATAGTTTCCCTTTAGTTGATCGTATTTCTTTGTTGCAATCCATGCTAAATTCACCCCATGCTTATGAACAAAATAAAGCTTTTACTAAACATATTGTTGATGCCATGATGAAAGCTTTTTAAGAAAAGTTTGAACTAGAAGTTTTAATTCCTAGAAAATTTCAAGATGAGCGGGAACCTACTATCAAAGTCAAGATTAAAAATTATGAATTTTTTGCTTTATGTGACATGGGTGCTAGTGTTTCTACAATTCCGAAATCTTTATGTGATGTGCTTGGTCTTACCGATATGGAAGAATGCTCTTTGAATTTGCACTTGGTGGATTCTACTATTAAAAAGCCTATGGGAAGAATTAATCATGCTCTTATTCTTGCAAATAGGAATTATATGCCCATAGATTTTATTGTTCTCAATATTGATTGCAGTCCATCTTGTCCAATTATACTTGGTAGACCGTTTTTATGTACTATTGGTGCCGTGATTGATATGAAAGAAGGAAATATTAAATTTCAATTTCCACTAAGGAAGGTAATGGAACAATTACCTAGAACAAGACTTAGGCCACCATATGAATCAATCATGAGGGCATCATCTGGATCTAGAACCAAAGATGACAAAACTTAGATCCTATGCATTATGCCTAGCTAGGGGCGTAAAACGACAGTGCTCGTTGGGAGGCAACCCAACTTGTATCTTTTTGCTTTTTGGGTTTCTTGATGTTTTCAATAAAATACCCAACTATGCCTTTGGTTAGATGTGTTTTTGTGGTTTAAATTAGTGTTTGTCCCAAGCAAAGCCTTTGGGATGATTTGGGTGAAAGTTGATTTGATCTTGCTGAAAAACAGAAACTTATGCACTCACGAAAATAATTTTAATAAATCACAGAAACATCATTTTGAGTTCATTCTTTTTGCAGAGGATTCATATACAAATTTCTCATATTTTCCTTATTTCTCAAGATTTTTGGAGTTACGTAAGTATTCGAAATATCCAGATTGCTACAAACTGTTCTATTTTTTGACAGATTCTGTTTTCTTTGCGTTATGTGCTTGTTTTGATGATTTTATGGTTTTCTTTGATGAGTTTTTGCCATAGAAAAGTTGGAAGACAGTAGATATAATTCAAAAATAAAATATGAATAGGTTTGCAACAGTACTCATAGTAGTGGTTTGCTTTCTTATACTAACGGATCTCATGAAGGTTTTGTTGAGTTTTGTATGATTGAAGTTTTCAAGTTTTGGGTGATCTTACGATGGATGAAGGAATAAGGATTAGCAAAAGGCTAAGCTTTACGATGGATTGAAGTTTTCAGAAATTCTCTCTTGCTTCACTTAGATTATTTTGAGCAAAAAAAATTATGCTCATGTTGTTCACTTATATTTGTTTGAGCTTATCAAAAGCAACATATGAAATAGTTCCATAGTGATAGATATCCAAGGAGGATATAATAAAAACTTTCATGAAGATCATTGGACAAAATAAAATTGATTCTTAGTAATGGCTTTGAGATATGATGATATGATATGTGAGTCATGTTGAAGAGTAATTGTGCTTTAGTAACAATATTGATGTTAAGGTTTGTGATTCCCTATGCAAGCACGAAAGTCACTAGTTATGCAATGAAATTTATATCCTACTTGTGGTGCATTATTTCGTGTATGCTTAGTGCTTGTGTACGAGATTTTTCGCTTTTATGTTGGTCGCTTCTCAATCCTTTTGCTAGCCTTAATTTTTGCACTAAGTATGATCACTACTTGTGCATCCAAAACCCTTTAAACCAGTTTTGCCTTATGAGTCCACTATACCTACCTATATACAGTATTTCCATGCCGTTCTAAGCAAATTTGCATGTGCCATCTCTAATTTTCAGAATACACTTCTCTTTTGTGTGTTCTACCGCTAGCGAGGCGGTGAAGGGTGGCCAATATTTTCCGTGCTAGATGTGTTATTCTCACGATGAGTGTTTATTCACTTGTCATTGCACGAGAGTACGACAAAGGTATTAGGGATGCCCCATCTCGAAATGAAAAAAGAATTTACTTTATGTTATCAAATAATGAATTCCTTGGAAAGTGTTGGTATGGAGGGCACCCGTGGATTCGGCTAGCCATGGGAAGTGAAAGTAATGGTGGACAAATGAATAAACTTTTTTTTGTTTGGGAACCGCCTATGATGTATCTAGCATGGAAAGTGTTGGGAGCTCTAAGTCCTTTTTGTTGGTGGGAAAAGTATGCCTCTCAAAAAAAGTTTTTATCTCTCAATTTAAGCTTTGAGCTCTGGCACCTCTACAAATCCCTACTTCCCTCCGCGAAGGGCCTTTCTTTTACTTATGCAATTTCTATTTTGAATTTGAGTCCCCATCTTCTCTTATAAAGCACCAACTAAGGGGCACTACGATTGTATTTGAGCATTGAGTATAGCTAATATTCGAGTGTTTTCCATGAATGGATCAATGGTTGAGCATAATGGGCTAGGGATAACTTGCTGTAGTGTTGATATTCTGAAAGACATGGTTGCTTGTTGGTATGCTTGAGTATTAAAGTCTTCATGTCAAAACTAGACTATTGCTATGAACCATATAAAAGTCCAAATGTCCATGCTATAAAGAAAAGAAATGTGATGAACATCTTAGGCAGCATTCCACATCAAAAATTCTGTTTTTATCATTTACCTACTCAAGGACGAGCAGGAATTAAGCTTGGGGATGCTGATACGTCTCCAATGTATCTATAATTGTTGATTGTTCCATGTTGTTATATTATCATTCTTGGATGTTTTACAATCATCTTATAGTCATTTTATATCATTTTTGGTACTAACCTATTGACATAGTGCCCAGTGCTAGTTGATGTTTTCTGCATGTTTCTTACATCGTAGGAAATCAATACCAAACGGAGTCCAAACGCAGCGAAACTTTTTGTTTATTTTTTTGGCCAGAATACATCAATTGGGTCAGGAACACACCTGAGGGGAGCTCTGAGGGGAGCACAACCCACTAGGGCGCCTGAGGGGAGATCTGAGGGGAGCACAACCCATTAGGGCGCGCCCCCGGGTGTGTTGTGCCCTCCTCATTGGCCTCCCGCACCACCTCTTTGCTCTATAAATGCCCCAATATTCCAGAAACCCTAGGGGAGTCGACAAAAATCAATTCTAGCCGCTGTAGAGTCCAGAAACACTAGATCCAATCTAGACACCATCACGGAGGGGGTTCACCAATTCCATTGGTGCCTCTCCGATGATACGTGAGTACTTCTTTGTAGACCTACGGGTCCATAGTTAATAGCTAGATGGCTTCCTCTCTATCTTGATTATCAATACAATGGTCTCTTGGAGATCCATGTGATGTGAGCCTTTCTGCGGTGTGTTTGTTGGGACCCGATAAACTTTGAGTTTATGATCAGATCTATGTTTTTATCCATGGAAGTTATTGGAGTCTTCTTTGATCTCTTATATGCATGATTGATTATATCCTCGTATTTCTTCTCCGATATTTGGGTTTTGTTTGGCCAACTTGATCTATTTATCTTGCAATGGGAAGAGGTGTTTTGTGATGTGTTCGATCTTACGGTGCTTGATCCCAGTGCAAGAAAGGGAAACAACACGAATGTATCATTCTTATTAAGGATAACAAGATGGGGTATATATCTACATAAATAGATCTTGTGTACATCATGTCATCGTTCTTATTGCATTACTCCGTTTTCCATGAATTTAATACACTAGATGCATGTTGGATAGCGGTGGATGTGTGGAGTAATACTACAAAATGCAGACAGGAGTCGGTCTACTAATCTTGGACGTGATGCCTATATAATGATCATTTCCTAGATATCGTCATGCTTATTCGAAGTTCTATCAATTGCGCAACAGTAATTCTTTTCCCACCGTTTGCTATTTTTCTCGAGGGAAGCCACTAGTGAAACCTACGGCCCCCGTGTCTCTTTTCATCATATTTGCCTTTGCAATCTATTTTCCTTTGCATTTATTTTCAGATCTATTAAACCAAAAATACAAAAATACCTTGCTGCAATTTATTTGTTCCATGATCTATTTATCCTATCTACCACTTTTATCTCAAGTTATTTGTCTATCTTGAGGCATCGTACCCAGAAGGGATTGACAACCCCTTTAACACATCGGGTTGCAAGTATTTGTTATTTGTGTGCTGGGGCTGTTTACGTGGTGTGAGGAGGTTCTGGTACTGGTTCGATAACCTTGGTCTCATCACTGTGGGAAATACCTACCATCGCTATACTGTATCCTCCCTTCCTCTTTGGGGAAATACCGACGTAGTTCTAGCAGACATCAATCTGCAAATACTATCAGAATTAAGTTCATGATAAATTAAGTTCAATTAATCAAATTACTTACACTACAAAAAAATGACACATCCGTGACATTTTGGGCCAAACGAATTTTTTTCCTGTCATACTTATGACACTTCTATGACGATAATTGTGACAAAACCCGGTATCATCATAGATGTGGTGGGCTGCTACTTCTATGACAAAAAATCATGA
Organism: Triticum aestivum; assembly: GCF_018294505.1. Classification (NCBI taxonomy): domain Eukaryota; kingdom Viridiplantae; phylum Streptophyta; class Magnoliopsida; order Poales; family Poaceae; genus Triticum; species Triticum aestivum. The sequence continues at coordinate 313,965,752 of NC_057810.1, forward strand.
CAGAAGATGGGCTTTTCGTCCTGGGTGGGCCGGAGACACAGCTGCATGACTTTCTTTGGGCCGTCCATGGCAGAAAAAATCATGGTAGAAGCGAGGGCGAGGAAATTTCCGGGGAGTTCCCGGTTACGGTGGGTGGTCAGGGGCCAAGCGATGCGCATTTCTCTCGTACACGTACGCGTGTGTGTGCGAGGCATTGGGCTCTAACTGAACCCGCGAGAGGCGTCGCCTAACTGAACCCGAGCGATTGCACTGCAGGCTACGCGTTACTGAACCCGAGCGATCGAGCGATTCCTTCACTAGTGCTGCTAACTGAAGCCGATCGATGCTGCCTCTGGATGAACAGTGAGCATTGTAGGGGGGTTTGGATGAACAATGAGTGTTGCGGGAGAGGGGGGGGTTGGATGAACAGTGAGCGGTGGGGGTGGATTAACAGGACCCCGTGGCGTTGCCTCTGCATGAACGGGACCCCGATTAATCGAGCCGGTTGAGGCTGGATGAACAGGACCCCGTGGAGGGCTAGATGAACAGGACGACCCCGTGGAGGGGTGGATGAACAGTGGATGGTGGAGGGGTGGATGAACAGTAGCCCGTGGAGGGGTGGTTGAACAGGAGCCCGTGGAGAGGGGTGGTTGAACAGTAGCAGGTGGAGTAGCGCGCGGTGGAGGTTTGATGAACAGGAGCCCGTGGATGAACAGTCGCAGGTGGAGGCTGGAGGAGGTCGATGGTGGATGAACAGTAGCCCGTGGAGGCTGGAGGAGGTCGACGGTGGAGATGAATAGTGTCTCGTGGAGTCCCGTTTTGCGGTACGCCACACCCCTCCCGATGAACAGGACCCCCGTTTCGACCATAGCGCTCCAAACACAAGTCTGTTTCGTCCATTTTGCGGTACGCCACACACTTCCTGATCAACAGGACCCCATTTCGACCGTAGGAGGTCCAACACAAGTCCGCTTCCTTTTGCGGTACGCCAAACCCCTTCCGATGAACATGATCCCATTTAGAACGTGGCCGGTCGAACACAAGGCCGTTTCCTCCGTTCTGCGGTACGCCAGGCCTCGTTTCCATCGCCTGTTCCATCCAAGCCCTCCCGATGAACACGACAAAGCATTCCGTTCCGACCCAGCCGGTTGGCTCCCCATGAACACGACGACGACATTGTTTCTCCATTTCGACCCCCCATGTACACGAGCCCTGACCTTACGTATGCGCGAGTAGGCGTTCGAGACCCCGCCCGTATGTACGTACGTGGCCGTATTTTCTTTCTTGCACACTGGCCGCTATACGTATGTGTACATGCTACGTGCGGGCCTCTACTACGACACGTGCGTGCCTCTACATTCACCAGTATGTACGTACACGTTCGCAACTAGAATGACAATGCTACGTACGCTTCGACCAGGTGAGTCCCGACTGTCAGGCACTTCCTTGCGTGCGAAGATGTAGCTGGTGGGTCCCAACAGTCATGGGGGCGAATTGTTTTTTTGCCCGGACGCACTTCCTTGCATGCGAAGGTGTAGCTGGTGGGTCCCAGCGATCAGGGGGGAAACATTATATTCGCGAAATACGGTGGCCCGTCCGGTGGGTCGCTGCTGTCAGGTGGAGGAATAATTATTTGCGCGTAATAAGGAGGCACTTCCTTGCGGCCGCCATGGACCCAGCTATCAGCCTCTCCACGTACAGTACTCTTCCGACGGAAGTCGTTCCTTGACCACGTTGACCATGCCGCACGGAGAGCACCAGGCCTAGGAAGGGGACAACGCGGAGCCGGGCAAGACGCGGCAATGGAAGCCCGCGTGGAGAGGAGTACGAGGGTTCACTGGTTCGGCTGTGGTGTGAGGCTGCCGTCACCGCAGGGCCTGGACATTGGTGGGAATAGTAGGGGCAGTATGGCCTCTGCGGCAGCATAGCTGGCCACGGGAGGCAGGAGCATGCGGCATGACCAGCGCTGCTTTGGGTGGCTGGAGCAAGAAGACCAGAGGTTGAAGAAGCACTATAACCGTTGGATGGACATCGTATGGTCACTGGAGCTAGAATCGTTCATATTGACTAAGTTGACAAAGCCCTCCGTCCCCCTCAACTTAGTAGGCCCACGAGTTAGCCTCCCACCAAGGTGGGTCCCAGCTAGCTGGAGGAGTATTCATTCTTTGTGTAATAAGGAGGCACTTCCGATTGGTCTGAGCTGACAGCGGGGGGAACATTTTTTCGGTGGCCCGTCTGGTGGGTCCTAGCAGTCAGGGAGGAAACATTTTTTCGTGAAATACTGGTGTCCCGTCCGGTGGGTCCCTGCTGTCAGGTGGAGGAATAATTATTTTCCGCGTAATAAGGAGGCACTTCCTTGCGGCTGTCGTGGACCCAGGTGTCAGCCTCTCCACGTACAGTACTCTTCCGATGGAAGTCGGTCGTTGACCCCATTGACCATGTCGCGGCGAGAGCACCACGACGGTGGACGACGGCGAGGCCTAGGAAGGGGACGACATGGAGCCGGGGAAGACGCGGCAGTGGCTGCCCACGCGGAGAGGAGTACGAGGGTTCACTGGTTCGGCTGCGGTGTGAGGCTACCGGTGCCGCAGAATAGCAGGGGGTGTGGGTCAGTGGAGGGATGGACTGGACATTGGTCGGAGTAGTATGGGGGCGGTGAGGCCTCCGTGGCAGCACAGCCAGACATGCGAGGCAAGAGCAGGCGGCACGACCGGCACTGCTTTGGGCGGCTGGAGCAAGAAGACCAGAGGTTGAAGAAGCACTATGGCCATTGGATGTACATCATACGGTCACTGGAGTATTGACTAAGTTGACAAAGCCCTCCGTCCACGTCAACTTAGTAGGCCCACAAGTCAGCCCAACAATATGGTGGGGCCCAGCTAGTAGGGGGTATTCATTTTTTTGGGCGTAATAAGGAGGCACTTCTTGCGTGCGAAGATATAGCTGGTGGGTCCAACCTATCATTATTTTGCGCGTAATAAGGAGGCATTTCCTTCTATGCAGCCGTGGACCCAGCTGTCAGCCTCTCCACATACAGACCACTTCCGATGGATGTCGTTCATTAACCACGTTGACCTGGCCGTGCCGAGAGCACCAGGGCGGTGGATGACGGTGAGGCCTAGGATGGGAACGACACGGAGCCAGGGAATACTCGGCAGTTGTTTCCCACGTGGAGGAGTACGACGGTTTACTGGTTCATCTACCGTCCCCGGAGAATAAAAGCAGGTGTGGGTGAGTAGAGGGATGGCTAGGCCAGCGATGGGAGTATGATGGGGCCGTGAGGCCTGCGCGGCAGCATAGCCGGCCGCGGGAGGAGGGAGCAGGCAGTCCCGCCGGTGCTTGTTTGAGTGGCTGGAGCATAAAGAGCAGAGATTGAAGAAGCACGACAGTCGTTGGATGGACATCCAACAGTCACTGCTCTCGTGTGTTGACTAAGTTCGCAGGGCGTTGCGTGTGCGTTAACCTTTTTTTAAGAAAGCATACGCGTCAACCTGCAGTAGGCGCACAAGTCAGCCTCAAATCTGTGGAAAACAGCATACAACCCATCTGCCATTATTTCTAATAATGTACAGCCGATTTGCTAATTCTTAAGAATTTATTTGGAGACCATCTTCTTTTTGTTAGCATTACACCCCATATTGTGGCCATAGTTAAAAACTATACAAAATTTTGCATATTTCAGTGCGGTCAACTATTTTTAATCTAGAAATATCGGTTCACATTCAAACTATTTTGAAAAATAATTTATATAAATATAAAATCCAAATAATTGTCCATGCATAAAAATCAATGGAATTTAAAATCTTGTAATGAAAAAAATTGAAACTAATTCCTGGTTTGATGTGTTTTAAAAATGTATAGTCCATTTCTGGGCAAACCGAATGATACTCTCCTCGTCTTGAAAGATTTGCAGCCATGTAGGGCCGATAAAGCAAGTAGGCCTTCTTTGGGTTTTTCTTTAAAAAATATAACTGGGCTAGCCATTTTCAGCAAGAAAAAAACACAACTGGGCTCATGATGTGGTAAACATAAATAAAACCCTGGCTAGATGGGCCACAACCCCCGCACAACCCTATTGTCACCCTGATCTGTCGCTAAAACTAGTATAAATATCAACTGCCTGTTCCTCAAAAAAAACTGTGCGACCACCTGGGTCCCTGGTGTCAGCCGCTCGTAGTGTAATTCTCTCGTTTATTGATTACGTTGACAATGGCATGAGCCCCAGATGTCCAACTATTAGGAGGAACCGTATTTTTGGGCTTGTAATAAAGAGGCACTTGCTTGCATACTGCCATGACACTGGTGGGTCCCTACTGTCATCCTCTCCACGTACAGTCATCTCCTTGTTCCTCTCGGTTGTTGACGACATTGACAACGCAAGAGGGCGGCGCACCGTGCACGGCGAGCGAACCAAGGCCGCAAGGCGGAGGACGACGATGAGGCCTCGGACGGAACGAATAGGAGCCATGGAAGATGCGCCGGTCCAGTCGCAGGCGGAGGGGAGTACGAGGGGGAATAGAGGGAGGGACTGACGTCACCGGAGAATAACAGGACGTGTGGGGGCTGACGTCACCGGAGAATAAAAGGACGTGTGGGGGAATAGAGGGAGGGACTGGCCAACGTGTGAGGGTACGTACGGTAGTGCGGCGGAGGTGCAGCCAGCCATGGGAGGCGGGAGCAGGCGGAGCCGACGGGGTGGTTTGGTTTGGGCAGCTGGAGGAAGAAGAAGACAAGAGATAGAAGATACACGATAGATGTTGGATGTCAATCCAACGACTGGTAGGCAGAATCGTTTATTAACTGGCTAGTAAGTCGACACCACCTTGGATAGGCTATTTCCTCGTGGGTCCCAAATGTCAGAATCCAAATCTGTCACAGTCATGCAGCCTTTCCTATGAAAATTTACAGCCCATTTGATGTGCTAGTTCGAAATAAGTTTGTGGGTGCTGGTGCAGGCAAATCACTTGGCTTTTGTAATGCACAGAGAGCTCAAGCAGCCGGCGAGAGTGATGTTTATTTCCCTTGGTTGGGATTTGTTACAATATTTAACTCTAAATTAAACTAATGGCAAGCCATTTTCCTTGTTTCAAAGAAAATATGACAATCACAGTCGAGTTGAAATGGGCAGGAACATCTAACTCCAGTTTGCAAACTGTACAAAAGCATGAGGGTTAATTGTTTATCAGGTTTACAAAAAAACCCAAGTTGAAAAGGGCAACAACATCTAACTCCAGCACAATTTTCGGCAGTCACAGTCAAATGGATCGGTCAAGTCCATAGAATGAACATCCTGGGTCGTAAAATTTACTGGATTATGACCACAATATGTTGTAAATAGAAGCCCGGCACGTTCAGCAGCTCTTTTGCCCACCTTAAACTCCTTTTTTTGCTCTTCGACATACCCAACCATCAAAACCATGTTGCTGATAAACTTAAGCCTGATGGAGAATAGTAACCTCGCATTCAGTAGGAAGAATGTGACAAATCTAGTGTTTGCACGGTTGGCTACATATCGTTCTAGCGTTATTGTCTTCAATCGAATCTCATGAGAAGTGAGAAAATCCCGATGCTTACGAATCCACCGAGTGGGTGTGAGAGAACTAGTGCGTGCGTGCACTGCTTCTCTTTGTGAGAGCACAATATACTATGCCCAAAGAACGTTCGCTGCAAGAGTAATAGTATAAGTGTGTGACGTGTGAGCTAAAATAAAATGTGCGTGACGTCTTTTGTTTTTTAGAAGTTCTGAGGGTAGGGTGTGAAGAGCACATATGTGCGTGACGTCTACCTGTAGATAGACGGTGGGTGCGACGTGCGAGTCTGCGAGAGGACTCGGGAGAGTCATGACTCGTGACGGTGCGTGTGCATGAGAGAGAGGGGGCACGTATCAATGCAATGCATGTGTCCGTAAATCATTATCCGACAAACGTTTGCCACAAGCCTTTTCCTGATGAACGCTATAAGAACTGTTAGATCGGCATCCGACAGTGTCAGTTTTGCCATGTCATTTAACAGAACAGCCGCTCCTCCTACACACAAATCTTCCACGTGAGTGTTAGTAACTGCCGTATGCTCCCTCCGTTCCGAAATGCAGTGCATATAGCTTTATTGAAAACTCAAACCTCGCAAACTTTTACCGAGTTTTCGTGTACCAAATTGCACATGTAGAATACCCTGTATATATCATTTCATTCATCTTCGAGAGGTAACTATAAAGATGGGGGAGGAGTCTACAAAGAAAGACCATCGTATCACCCGCCGCAATTTCAACCATCCTTTGGTGTCGAGAAATATCATAGGAGCTCTATATGATATGATTTTTATAGGGTTTTTTCCTTTAGAGCCAATTGGTTCATATGAATGGATTCATATACTCCACATTTCAAAGGAAATAAACATGATATCATTTCTATAGCTTTAGAGCCAATTGGTTCATATGAATGGATTCATATACTCCATTAATTTCAAAGGAAAATAAACATTAGCGTATATTCAATAGAAAAGTTCCTATGATATGAACCAAATTACATCTCTTTTTTAATCCCTCCTCATAGGAATTGAGATACATGTCATCTCTAGATTCAATAGAAAAGTTCCTATGATGTGAACCAAATGACATCTCTTTTCCAATCCCTACTCATAAGAATTGAGATACTCCATGTCATGTCTTTCCCTACAACTTCCATGTATACATCTTCTATTCCTAAATAGATAGTACAACCCACTAGTAACTTTTTTCCAAGACATGCAACTATGGCACAAGAACTATATAGTGTGCCAGTAACTTTGAAAGATGGTCGCTGGATGAAGCTAATATGACAGTGCAGAGATGGCAAATCCGAGCACTACTTGCCATTGGATATCATCAACATTCCACCAGATCTACCACATGTACAATTTAGAAGACTCCATGGTTGACCTTAAGCATAATGCACAAACTCAAAACACAAGCACTTCTCCTTTGTTCTAGAATCTTCTGTATCATAATTGATTTTTTTCTAAATGAATTGCCATTATTTGTTTTTTACTTTATGCTTTGCAATGCACAACCCCATGAATCTTAACTTTTTATAAAACTAATTGATTTTGAATGAGATGAACTATATGAACTAAATGAACATCTACATCATGCATATATGACTCAAAACTTTACATGCTATAGTGTGTATTTATTCATAATTTGGTTTCAAAATCTCATGCGCTCAATGCATGGGTACCTTACTAGTTTTGAGTAGAGTAGCAAATTTCACGCGGCCCCGGGTATATCAAAATGCAGGGCCCATGCATCATTGCTTTTCGGTCGAACTTACGTCCATAATTTTTTGTACGTACTATATCTCCACTGGTCCCTGAACCCAAAATGCTGCCTCATTCCTGTAAAACCAAGCGGCCCACACATATTTAAGGCGTCGACTCGAATTCGTTTACTATGACGTGGCCCCACACGCCATAGTACTCCAACAAACCCTACCGCCGCACTCATCATCGGTTTTCTTCAAGAGGACGAGGGAGAAGCCGATTTGTAGTGGAGGCGCTTTAAAAAAGGATCTATAGTGGAGACCCCCACCCTAGCGTGCCCTAGGTCGCTGCCGCACGCATCATTGTTTTCTCTTTTCTTTATGCTCTTGCACCCTAGAGTGAAATGATGGTTGCTTCGCCCGTCTAGCTTAATGAAGGAAAGGTCGGGCTTTGTGATTTGACCCCTCATCGCTCATTTTCTACTACTGCGGCGCTACGACGGGGTGCCTCCAATTCCAACCGCTGCTCCGAACCTTAATTTGGTGCATCACACGTGGAACAAGATGGTGGATGAGCCACATGTCGGCCAAAGGGGTCCTATTAAGTGTGTCGCCATTTCGTGTGCGGACTGACCCTGCTTGAGTTGCTACGCCAACACGACAGGAGCAGCCTACCACTTGGTTTTGCTCCTTGGTGAATCCCGACTATATTGATCTAAAAAGATACGTGATGAACTACCCTCTCCGTCTCGGTTTTTTATTTTTAGGCGTCTCAGTTTATAGGGCGTGCACATAGTTCTAGGTCATTCATTTGACTAACTAAATATGAGTTACTATGTCACAAAAAAGTATATCATTGGATTTTTAAGCGGATGTAGTTGTATTTAAAAGTCGAGGGCAGGGCTTTTCCTGTGCTGTAGGCGAGGTAGTTTCGCCTAGTCGTTTCGACGGAGACGCGAGAAGATGAGGGAGTAGGATTTTGCAAATGTAGGGCTGTGTGATTTGACAGCGAGTTACTGCTGGACAGGTGGGGCCCCGTGATTTGACTTGCCATTATCATTTTAACTACGTCACTACGACTGGCGTAAGTCTCCCAATTCCTGACCACCTCCATACAGGTGCCTCTCCCAATGCTCCAACATGTAGTTGAGGCTGGCTCTTGCATGAGAGCCCACTTCTCCACTTTTTCCTTGCCTCTTTCCTCCACATATGCAAAAATGCCATGTAAAGCGGGCTTATAGCCCACTATTATAGTACTTACTTGCTCCTACAGGTGCTAAGCTTATCACAGAGGCATAAAGTCTGATGTGGAAAGTTTGGTGACCCAAGGAAGAAATGGTGCTAAGCGCCCGTACCTAGGTGAAAAGACAATTTTGAGTCTATAGCTAATTAAACTTAGCAACAAAAAACTAATAACACCTATTCATTGGGGACTTGATTGCTAAGCCATTTAATGCCCTTAGCACCTCATCTAAGCACCATTTCATTGGAAGAGGTCACTCCTTGGCAAATGCAATAAATACTACTCCCTTTGTCCCATAATATAAGAACGTTTTTGGCACTACACTAGTGTCAAAAATGTTTTTATATTATGGGACGGAGGGAGTACGAAGAAAGAGATAGAGAGAAGTAAAAAAATAATACACTTATAGCCAACCTTATAGCTGACCTGGTTGTAGTATGAGTGACTAAGTGATGACATGCCAACATCAGATAGCCTAACGCACCGTGTTAAATCTCCAAGGGCCCGACCGCGCGAGCGACGCAACGGTCGTGGTAGGCGCGACCATGATACGGGCTGCTGGCAGCCCTTGGATCTGAGATCGAACGGTCGCATGCTAAGTTGCTAAAAATTTGGAGAATAACCCTCCAGGATAGGATATTCACCCATAGGTCTAGAATCACGCCATGCGACCGTTCGATCTTAGATCCAAGGGCTCTCGGAAGCCCGTATCATGAGAGAATGGAAAGCCACTACCCTGCCGTTCGCACGCTGGCAGTTCGCTCCTACTTGTCCCCGCACGTCCTTTAATATTATGGCGGTTCGCTCCTAGTAGTCCCGTCCTTTCACATTACAGCAGTTCCACTAATCCTAACCCTCCTCCCAAATCTGTGGCGTCCCAAATCTCCATGACCGGCAGTGAGTACAAGGTTAGAACCATCACCGGCGATGAGTTCGACGTCATCTACACCCGTTCTTCCGCGACGGTGAAAGGATGCATTTCTCGTTTCAGACGCATGTTCGAAAACTCAAATGATGAGTGGGTCGCTGGGCTAGATGTTGAGTACACCACAGTCCTCGACGAGAGAAGGATCTAAAGGAGGAAGAGAGGAAGAAGCTCGTCATGATCCTGTTTGCGTGCATGACTTATGCTTGGTCTACCACATATGCCATGCCGATGTTGAATGCCTGGATTTTAAGAACTTCCTCAAGAGCAACCTAGTCAAATTCGTTACTGTAGACTTTAGGAACGACAAGGATGTCCTGGGTCGGATAGGCCTCATTGTGGGCAACCCCTTCGACCTCCAGAAGAATCGACTACTGCCCTCCAGTGTCCAGCCTTCAATGTTGACCCTGGCAGGAGCCATGGTTCATCCTTCGTACGGTAAACTGGAGAAACCTCAATACATGTTTCATCATCATGCATGGCAGCGGAATGTACTAGATATAGACCACATCCACTATGCTGCAATGGATGGCTACCTTTGTTTCAATATCCACAAGGGTTGGATGAAGAGCAAGAGCCAAGTGTGTGGTTCAAGCAAAGAAGTATTGGCCAAGAGGAAGAGGGACAAGGAAGAAGTCGAGGACGTGGACGAGGACTCTGAGTGAGTAAGGTGTAAGAGTCGTTGCTCATGGTGGTTCTAATGCAGTGTCTACCAGATTAATTGCATAGTTTAATTTCATGTGTGCTTAGTTTAATTTGAGGGGTGTGTTATGCTGAGCCCCTAGCAGAACTATGTTATGTTTCTTCTCGTTAGTTTAACTCTTCAGTATGTACATACTACTAGTATTTCTTTAGTAGAATTTAGCACCCCAATTAAGCACGTACTAGCTTTTTTAATAGTACTATATGCATAATTTGGCGACGAACGCTCTCTATATGTACCACCTTTTTTTAATTTCAATTTTCTCTCCATGGTGCAATCCATGGATACAACTACTGTACAAAAGTATACATTTTTTAAAAGGCTAGAGTACTATTCATCACATATATAGCCAGTTAAATTCTCAACCTAGAACGACGTGCATGCCATGTTAACCGATACAGAGGAAGTATATATAGTAAAAATGAGGTGATTTTACCGAGCGATCATGGGGGAGCATGGCCTGTCATGCGGTCCCACGTGTCATGATGTACCAAGGTGATGCGCGTGTCCCTCTTGAGGAAGAAGCAATACTACATGGTTTGAGATGATGGCGAACCAAAGTGTGAAATAATGGTTGCTTCGTCTGTCTGGGAAGGTGTGGCATTGTGATTTGACGTCTCATTACTCATTACTAGTACTGGGCCTGTACGAGTGGGGTGCGTCCCCCTGCTGTTCTGCACTGTTATTTGGTGCTTGACACGTCGACCCGGTTGCTATATGTCCCACATGTCGGCGACAAGATGTACAGAATTCATTAAAGGGAGCGACTTAGTTTTGGAAAAATCTGTTTTTACGGAGTATGTACCCACTAGGGTTCATAGGGCTCATCTAAAAAACATTCGTTTTTCCGTTTGATAAGTCTCAATTCTACTACTACTAGTAGTACCATTACATGTTGGATTTCGAGATGCGTTAGATCACCCGATGCAAGCAATGTCAAGAGGAAACTCACCAATGCATGTAGAAGTTCATGGAAATTTAGTGCTCATTCATGCATTCGTTCTAATTAATGCCTCGATAAACATAACTTATTGAGAAAAACGAGTGTACTAATTACTTGTGCAAACTACGAAATTAATTCGACCACTCACCGTCTACTTGGTTGGAGAGATTTTGAAATTGAGCCATAAACTGGAAAGGAGGGAGTAGTAACTTTTGTCTCGATTAATATTTGTGGCCTTGTACAGATGCAAAATGTTTTTTTAATAGTGGCCATGTATAAGTAAATAGAGGGAGTACTAAAGGACATATATATTCCAAACAATATTATAATCTCTCTAATCAAGGTACGTAGTAGGGACGAGGAGTAAACAGAGGGAGTAGTAAAATTTTCTCCTCGTCCTGCGAGCCACCGCATGCGTGGGCGAGGGAGCGGGCGTAAGGCGTACAGTAGTAGTACTACTACTACTCGTAAGCAAGCTTCACCTCATCCTGTGAGCCACCGCGCTTGTGGGCGGGGGATACTGCGTAATAAGCAAGCTTCTCCTCGTTTTGCGAGTTGACAGGACATATCAAAAGTACTCCAGTGTATACAACCTTGTCTCTAAGGTAGGACCCACATGGTTTGCCTCTTTTTTAACATAACACGTCAAGTCGCAATTTGTTTGTTCACCCCTGGTAGATGATCCTCCCTCCACCAAGTGGACAACCAGTACACGTGTCAAATTACCACGTGGGCTGCCTTTTCATACAGAAATGAGCTCCACCATGTACACGCGCAGGAGTGGTTGGGAAAGAGATGGGAGTACGTGCACCGTGTGTGCACCTCTTCTCTTCATGCACGCCCCCCACCTACATGGGTGTGTGTAAGAGAGATACAAACCTAGGCATAATGCGCCGTCCATCCCCATGCCTCCACCCAGTCCGACCACCAGTCACCACCACGCCCCACTCCTCCTCACCTTATCTCTCATCTTTCTCCCTCCATTTTTATATACAAGGGGCCACTATCAAAATTACAATTTGCAGATATACAAGGCCACTAACACTAATCGATTCAATATTAAAGGTGTTTGCCTCATAGTACTAGCAAAGGAGGACATTAATTATCCCTTGCATGCATGCGAGAGTTTGTAAAAAATGCATCTTGATGTTCTGTGCAATGCATGAGCATCTTCACTAATAGGGAAAAGCCTAGCAGCAGCGCGGGTTCTAGGTATATCAGTAGCGCGGAGGCAGCGGCTACTAATCAGGCACTACAGCTAACTCGTAGGAGCAGTGCGTGCGCACCCGCGCTACTGATATACAAGTGTAGCAGCAGCGTTCTTACCGGGAGCTCGCTACTGCTAATAGCTATAGCATGCTTCTCCTGTGCGCGCTACTGCTACTATCGTGTTGCTGCTAACTTTTCTCCACTCGCTACTACTAATTTTAGTAGTTTTTTGTTTTTTGTGCATATTTGTTTTGTATTTGAACAGGCTTTATAGAAGAATCTTTAGCACATACAAATGTCATCATGATACACATACAAATGCCTGCGAGACATCAAATGTAATCATAGCATATACATACAAATAGTCTCATCATAACGTGGTATCTTGTCATCATCTCGAAAATAACGATACATGCAAGTCTTGAATACTTGCAATTACAATGTCATCCATCTAAACAAAGGTATACGCGAGAAAAGCTATCACTATGAGTGAGAGCGGAACTATGTAGTACACGAGGTGGCGGTTACAAGTCCTCTCTTGTGCTAGCGTGAACCTCAAGTAACTAGCTTCTCCTTCTTGTCTGCTTTTGAAGCCTTTATGGCTGGCGCCCGAGAACCCATTCACTTGCGCTTGACACTTATGCCACTCATTGTACACCCCCGGAACCTTCCCTTTGTACACGACATAGCACTGCCATCTCGCCATCAAGAAGCTAGGTACCTATTAGAGATGCATCTTCATGAAGGGGATGTACAATCATATCCAACAAAATATACAAGAGCAACACGAAAAAGAAAGGGTTAGCAACTAGATGCAACACACAGTACGCAAACTAATTAACTAGAGGTACGCAGGTCACCGTACGCAAACTAACAAAGTAGCGTTACGCAAGTTCGGCAGGGACCGTGGATATCACAAAGTTTCATCACTACAAAAAGTATACAAGTTGAACCGACACATATCATCATCATCGGCATCATAAATTAGTAGAAGTTCCATCCTTCCATATCATTGAGGATGGACCCTAGCTTCTTGAACGGCATGAGGTCTAGACGTTGCATGCCTATGCGAGTTCGGACGTCAGCTCGCAATATAGGGCCGTGGTGGAACATCCCCTTCTCATCGACAACTTCTTTCATGATGATCGTCGCAATGTCCCTTTGGATGCGAAAGAAGTCATCTCTAAGTTTATAATCCGCTTCTCCATGAGATTCTAGCCACTTGTGGATATGATCATCATTTCTGCTTGTCATGCGGAAGCTTTTGGTGATCCGTGTTGAACTGAATCATGAGATGGACGATGTAGAATCCATCCTTCTTGCTTGGTTTTGGGACATGGATGCAGAAGAAGTTATTTTTATGCACGAAACCCATCTTCTTGTTCCTTTGTTTCCTGATCGGCATGTGACCACCTCTAATGTTGAAGCCTTGGAGAGCATCATCTAGAATATTCATTATGTGGGTGTAGTCCTTTTTATCGTATTCTCTGGAAGGGTCAAAATACACGGCGTGGGAGACTTGCGGGTAAAGAATGATAAGGACGGTGCGCCCGTTGCTGCGGGGAAAAGACACCTCAAATTATTCTCCATATGAGCGAGAAGCAATGATTGAAATGTACGAAAGGGTTGTCCGGAACTGACTTACTTTGGATGATAAGGCACGAGGACAATTTCGTGGTCCTTATTCTGTACCATGAAGTTTTGGAGGTAGTCCCTAGCAGTTTCACGCTCAAAGTCGCCGAGACTCAAGAAAGATTCGTGCATGTAGTACGGATCCGCCACACAGATTTGCGAGACTTCTTCACTCTTCATGACGGAGCTCATATGTAGCGCAAAAAGGCGGACGATTGTAAAATCAATCCGCCTTGTCAGAAACATCTCAAAGATATGGTCAAACCGCAGGAAGAACACCTCCGCGGGCCATGTGTCGAAATAGCACTTCCCCTCAGGCACACGAGCCGCGTATGTCGGATATCCTGGATCCTTTGAGGCTAGTAGGCTTTCTCAGTCGACATCACATGGTCGTGCAGTCTCCTGAGATCCCCTGATAGTGCCTCCAGCGGTTTCAGCGGTAGCATCGGCTCGCCCGTGAGATGGAACATGGCTGCACCTTTCACGGGTACATGCTCTTCAGAGTCCATTGTCTGGCTATTATGTGCTCTAGCTTGTTTGTAGGCAGTTATCTTCCCCGATATCTTCCTCTCCTTTTTCTTGGGCACACCTTCCAGACCCATCCTTAACCCCTGCCCCAGGGTTCCCGGGCTAAGCACTGTACGACCCCCGGCTAGTTGAGTCTATGTTGAGGCGGCATCTTCAGGCGTGTCCTTTGAGGAATTCATGAAGAGAGACTTTTTGCAATCCTTCCAACGACCTGCCTGTCTTACTGCTACCTTGACTAGTTGTACCTCTTTTTCAGTAAACCGCTACTACTATAACCAGTTTTCCTTTTTCCTTTCCTTTATTTTCTCTCACTTTTTTCCCAAGAGCAGTGAACGAAGGGAAGGCGATATATATTGCATCATTTGATAGTTAAATATGTATACAAAATAGGAACATATATATTACATCATTGGACCCATGCATAACAATGGCTAAGTGTGTATACAAAATAGGAACATATATATATATTACATCATTTGACCGATAACATACGGTTCCTCAGTGTTGACGTTTTCGTTTTTGAGTCAATTTCTTTCCCTTCTTGTTCGTCAAAGAATAATTGAGCCCCTCATTGTGACTTTGCCTTTTCCATGTACTACAATTTTTCTTAGGTAATGTAGTATTGATTCTTCTTTTGACGTACACTTCATCATGATCGTCATCTTCCCTCATTGGGTTGCCGTACTGATCGTAGTCTTCCTCGTTGGCGACTCCATCTGTTCCAATGATGTTCCTTTTGCCTCTCCTCGCGACAACACGACTGGGATTGCGCGGGTCAGTTATGAAGAAGCATTGTGTCACGTGCTTAGCGTGTACCCATGGCTTGTTTTTTGCGATAGCATTCACGGTAGCGCTCTTGGCGTCGGGTATAGTCATGGTAGTGAAAATCCGGCTTTCTCTTTCGATATTCTTAGACCATCTGACATGGAACATCATGGTGTTGTGCAGTCTAGAGTAGTCAAGCTCCCAGATCTCCTCGACCCTTCCATAAAATCGTTCAGTTGCGCGATTGTCGCTGCTGGTCATGCATTCTGTCGTCACCCCTGAGTTCTGATCATCACTGTCCATATCTTTGGCCTCTGTGTAGAACGTGTATCCGTTTATATCATATGCCTGATAGGTTACGAGGTTGGGCAAGGGGCCATGTGCTAAGGCGTATATGAGCAATCCATCCTTAGAGCCCTCCTCCGGGGGATTAGCAATATTATGCTCTTTGAACCAATGCAGGAAAGTGGAGTTGTGCTCTCTAGTAACTTCGGCGTCCGTCCTGCATACCCCCCGGTAATGATACTTCTTTGCGATAATTTCTTTGTGTGGTGCCATGAAAGGATCTACCTCGTCTAGGTGTTGTAGCACTACCAAGTTTTCTTTGTCAAAGTCGCTGCATCGATCCGAGTATGCCACATGCAGTTCCTTGCGACCGTTGCAGTGACCTTCTCCTTCGAGCCTCCCATCGTGCTTGTTAATGGGCAAACCAACACTAACACCAGGCGGCTGGTCTGCGCCATATAGAAAATTCTCGCAGAAAGAGATGCACTCTTATGTCACATAGCCTTGGACGATGCTTCCATCCGGACGGGACATGTAACGAACGAATCCTTTGATGATCCCATTCATCCTCTCAAACGGCATCATGTTGTGCATGAATGACGGCCCAGGTCTATTATGTCATCCACAATATGGACACACAGGTGCACCATCACGTCAAAGAACGCGGGCGGGAAGTACATATCAAGCTCATTCAGTATCACAACAATCTCTTCATGTAGCCTTCGGAGCTGCTTCACACTGATCGACTTTCGAGAGATGACATTGAAAAAGTTGCAGAGACCAATAAGCATGTCACGGACGTGCTTGTCCATTATCCCTGTAAGGGCAACAGGTAGTATCTGCGTCATCATCACATGACAGTCATGGGACTTCATCCCGCTGAACCTTTTCTTGTCCGTGTCTAGATATTTGCTTATCTTGCCACAGTAACCGGAACTAACTTTGACTCTCGTAAGGCACTTAAAGAATTGATCGATCTCAGCCTGACTTAAGGTGAAGCAAGCAGGGGGGCAATAATCCTCTTTCTTTATTTTCTTGCCCTTCTTCTCCCGTGCCTCTGTCTCCGTCTCTATCTCGTCTGACATTTTACGGGGCGGCATGTGCAGATCTTCCCCAATTTTCAAATCTTGCAAGTCTTTTCTTGCCTTCGGCCCATCCTTGGTCTTATCCGGCATGTTCATCAGTGTTGCGAGCAAGCTCTCAAGGACATTCTTACATATATGCATTTGATCAAGGCAATGAGGTGTATCGAGTTTGTGCCAGTACTCCAAGTCCCAGAACACAGACCTCGTCTTCCATACCTTCAGCAGCGGCTCCGGTGCCTTTCTCATCGTCTTTCCCGGCGCGGGGCACTCCTTCCAGTTTTTCAATAGCTCATCGATTTTGGCACCGCTCCACTTACGTGGACGTCCTTGATGCTCAGCTTGACCATTGAATAAATCTCCACGGTTTCTCCACGGGTTGTCCTGTTCGAGCCATCTTCGATGCCCCATGTACACGATTTTCCCAGACCCGCAATCTTTCCTTGACGTTAGTTGCTGAGATGTCATATCAAGCATGCACCGCATGCATCCGCAATATCCATGGCACACCTGGCCTGCAACATATCCGTAACCGAGATAGTCGTGCACCGTCGTGATCAGCGCGGCTCTCATGTAGAAATACTCGCCTTTCCTGGCGCCCCATGTCTTGGCCGGTGTTTTCCATAACGTGTCTAACTCCTCTTGAAGTAGCCCCAGATACAAATTAATATTATTTCCTGGTTGTTTCGGCCCTTGAATAAGCATGCTCATGTGAATGTACTTCGACTTCATGCACAACCAGGGGGCAGATTGTACATCCATACAAACACGGGCCATGTGCTATGGTTGGTGTTCTGGTTGCCAAACGGATTCATGACATCGGTACACGCGCCGAGTATGATGTTCCTTTCATCACATTCAAAATACCGATAGAAGCAGTTCAACGCTCTCCACTGGCTTCCATCCTTGACATGTCTCAGCTTTGGATCATCTCCATCGTCGGGCTTCTTCCTCTCCCGTTTCAGCGCATTAGCTTTGCTTCCTTGGGATCTACAAAATACCGCTGGAGACGGGGAGTGATCAGTAAGTACCATACAACTTTCTGGGGACATTTCTTCCCGGCCTTCTTGTATCGAGAAGCATTGCACACCGGACAGCTTGTTTCTTCCGCGTGCTCCTTCCGATAAATTATGCAATCGTTGATGCTTGCATGTTATCTCACGTGTGGCAGATCAAGAGGGCACACGATCTTCTTGGCCTCATCAACACTAGTAGGACATAGATTCCCCGCGAGCTTGAGATGCTCATCGAGGCTAGTGTCGGTCCATTTGTTTTTAGCCTTTGTCTTGAGGAGTTGGAGCGTGAAACTCAAGCGGGTCACCTCAGGATTGCAACCATCATACAATGGAGTGTTCGAGTCTACCACCAGTTGGTCCAGCTTAGCCTCCTCTCTAGAAGCAGCTCTCTCAGTACTCGTCTCCTTGCGAAGCAATGCTTGAACATCAGGGTCCCGCACGACTGAACTTAGTACCGACGAACTCTGCTGCGTGGAGTCCATGTCGTTCTCTCCACCGCCATGTCCGGCCCCTTCTCCTACGCCATGTCCGGCCCCTTCTCCGCCGCCATGTCCGGCCTCTTCACGGCCGCCATTGTCTATCATCTCTTCGTCTTGCCCCGTGTCATCATTGCCTTCCCCGTCGGCGTCCTCAACATCGTCATCCTCATCTTCAATTATCCATCGAGTATAGCCATCCGTGAAACCAGTCATGAGCAGGTGCGCTTTGACAGGACCATTGTCATGGGGGTTGAGCCAAACTATTCCTTTGCATTTTCGACACGGACATAAAACCTCTGTCCGGTTATTTTCTTTCATGTCCTGCACCACCGACCGCAACCACCTGTCCACCATCATTCCACTGACCATCGTGAACTCTACACGGTAATAATAAACAAATTGATTATAAAAATGCGTGCATGCATCAAAGTCATACAAAAATTCGGCATGACCTTCCCTAAAAATAGGACATATATAGATCTAGAGTTTGCCCAGAATTCGCCGAAACAGAAATAAATTGACATTTCGGCAAAATATAGGCAACTCAAAAGCACAATTTTGCGTCAACTCATGCCACAGACATAATTTCCATCATATCTCCCAATTATCATATCACACACACATAAACATATTTCTATTTTGCAAAAGCATGAAATTTTAATCACCTCTATCTCGATATCGAGCACACGGTGGAGAAGATGATGTAGGGAGATCAAAAGTGCACAAAGCTCTTCTTGATGAAGATGTGACACCCCAAAAATTTGGCCTTGTTTTAATAAATTAAAATTTTGCCAGGAATTAAAACTTTGGATTTCTGACCTCCATTTTGATTTTTAAATCATTTCTTTCCCTGTTATGATGAGTTTTTCCCAAAGAGAAAACTTTTCAAATATGTTATTGGACTTGTTTAACCTCTCAAGAAAAACTTTCCTTCTATCAGTGTAACTAATTAAATAATTAAGTTGCTTGATCTTTATTTTCTTCAAAATAGTTTTTCAAGGTTAAATGGCCATATTTGAACTGCAACCATTTGATATATTATTCTGAAAATCCAACCAAAGTTTGGAGATATCATGTGATGTCTCTAAATCACTTTTGTGCATTAATATATTTAATACATTGCATATTTTGAGCTCTACATTCAATTTTCTTCTCTGGTCCGGAGAGCAAATTTTACACTACAACCTATTTAGATATTTCTTTAAAACTTCTACCAAAATTAGGGGAGGTCAGTAGGAGCCTATTATTCCACTTTGTGCAAAAACCTATTTATGTTCTTTGAAAAATTTGAGTGAATCAACCTCATCTTCATTCTGGACCAACTGGATGGTTTGTACAGCAACCATATTTTTGCTTGCTCTTTAACCCTTGATTCTTTCTCCTACTTGTAGTCCCCCATGTTAAACCCTTAAGTCCAGGAGCATGCACCTTTTGGATCATTTTTGATTCATGAAATAATGCTATTTATTCCCTGTCCAGAATTGAAATTCTGCTAAACTTGCACTAACAAGTTTCTTCTTTTGGCAAACTAACCTCACCACCCTCGTGTACATCGAAAGAGACCCCAACCTGGAAGTCTTGGCTACCCCAAGAGCTACCTAGGTGCCTTTGGCATTTTGTCAAACACCCTGAGTGCATGACCAGTTTCGGCATGATTTCATATTTACATTGTGAGCTTGAGCTCCTGACCTAACCAGCATGTCCTAAGGTTTTGCCCTAGCCCATAACCTATTTCTGCTAACTCTCGTTTAGTTTGGGACTCTCTAGGCTGCCATGGCATATCGTCGAGCACACCCCGGGCGTGCTCTGGGTGCGCCCAGAGCGTGCGTTTGGCACCCGCATGCACCCGAGTCGCCGCGTCCCACCCCGCACTCAAAACCCGGCCCCAGCCCGCTCGTCGTGTCCCCCTGCACCGCCACACCACCCCGACCAACCTGGCGCCCCACAGCGCCACCACCAGGATGGCCGTGGCGGCTAGCTGCCGGCCGCTAGCAGGCTCGACCGTGGTCGGTGCCGCCCAAGCCACCCCAGCTCGCCACCTGCCCCTGTGAGCAGTGCATGCCCATCCACAGCTTCGTCCCCTAGCGCTCGTCGCCGCCACGTCGCCCTAGCTACAGCATGGCGGTCTGCTGTCGTTCTTATCTCCGGCCGCCTCGGAACCGACCTCCATCGCCTATTTAAGGAAGCCCCGAGCGTCTCCGAGCCCTCAGGTAGCCTCACGCCGTCTCACTAGCGCCCCCATCGCCACCAATTGGAGGGGAGTAGGTCTTCTTCAACCTCTCCGGTCAGTTCGGCCACCGCCGCCTCCCGGCTCCGTTCGGCGCAACCAGAGCTTCCCCCTCACCAATCTCTTCACCAGAAGCCTTCTCTGCCTCCCCTGAACACTTTCCCCTACTCCATTTCGATCGAGAACCACCGCCGCCCCGAAACCACTTTTCCCCGAAGCTTTCCTCCGCCGAGGAGCTCGCCGCCGACAGCTCACGCCGTCCCCGCCGACCCAGCGACTACCAGTAGGATCGCCCTCGATCCACGGATCCATCCCCGCCCTCCAGAGGCCGCGAGGAGCCGCTGCTCGCCGGCGTTGGTCGCCGGAGTTCCGCCTCCGCTCGGGACAGAGGGAGAAGGAGGAGGGCGGACTAGTCAAACCTGACTAGTGGGCCCTCTGGACCCACTGTCAGTGACCACGCATAGTCCACGCGGAGTAAGTGGAAGCGTATTTCCAGATTACGCTTTCGACGTGTACGTAATTAATCGAACTGTTATTTTTTTTCTGTTTTCTGTCTTATTTTTAATAACAGATTTTGACCACAACTTTGACTGGCTATAACTTTTTAAATATAACTCCAAATGAGTTGATTCTTTTTCCCACCTTCCTCAAATTTGGTCTAGTTCATTTTAAGATTTATTTGAAAAAATTTCAAACAACTTTTTTGTACTGTTTTTGAAATGTGTGTTAATTCAAATATATTTTCAAATAGGATTTTGGGGAGAGAGAAGAAACTTTCAAAAAGTTTTGGAGAGCACCCCACCCCTCCACAACATTGAAGGCAAGCATTCTGAATCCCGGCATAATGTTTTGGTGTGATCGTGGATACATTTATAACACCACCGCATTTTGAAGGACTCGTTATTTCATGTGGTATGATCATATGCATGAGTGCATATTATTGATTTCCAGGCTGTTGGAAATGAACACACTTGTGATAATATTCACCCTCATGTGCCTTGCATGCATACCGGCAGGAACCCGGGAAAACCTCAGCCTTGGGTAGGCATGAGTTTGTCGCCGGTCTCCGTCAGGACGGTTATGGCTGGTATGGCATGGTAAAGTGATATGAGCGGTGACCCTGTTGGTTGGAATATATTCGTTATACTAATCATGCAGGGAATACTTAAACCTCCTGAGTCGACCGTCGATCGAGTCTTGTGCCAGTAACCCCCATACTTGTTTCGTGCTACCACTCGTCTCTACAGCAAGTAGAGTACGGTTCAGTAAGTTGTCAACCTCTTTCTAGCACACACCGTACAAAGAGGCCATGGTGGAAGGTCCCGGTTGTAGCTGGTAGGCAAGCCACCTTGTCCGGGGGCATGGGTGTTTCCGGTTGGGACCGAGAGGGGAGGCCACCCCTTAGAGCGTGCGATATAAGTTTGATCCCATGCTACGCGAGGTTGTAGCCTCCCCACTTAGAGTTGCTTAACAGGTGTCGTGGGTGATTCCAGACACGTGTCAGTTAAGCCGGTATGTGCAAGTTAGGTGTGTTTTCAACAAAAAGACCGTAGACGGAATTAGTCCCGATGGACTAAAGAAATCCGTTACTCGTGGGTAAAGTGTACATCCTCTGCAGAGATTAAATCTATTCGAATAGCCGTGTCCATGGTTAAGGATTATAGTCTGGGATGGGTCAGGTGTCGGTCTTAGTGTCGGACTTCGGAGGTGAAACTGTTAACCAGAAATGGAATTACTACTCGTGACTTGTGATAACTATGATTATTATTATTGTTGACTAACCCGTGATATTATTGTTAATATCGATTATTTCAAGGATGGTTCTACCTCCGGGATATTCACTATGATTGTTTCTTTTAAAGCCCTTTATGTGGTGTCGCTCAGACGCCCCACTGTGGCATTTCTTTTAAAGCCCTTTATGTGGTGTCGCTCAGACGCCCGACTGTGGCATTTCTTTTAAAGCCCTTTATGTGGTGTCGCTCAGATGCCCGACTGTGGCATTTCTTTTAAAGCCCTTTATGTGGTGTTGCTCAGAC
>NC_057810.1:313988267-313999380 GCF_018294505.1 Triticum aestivum
GTGGTGTCGCTCAGACGCCCTACTGTGGCATTTCTTTTAAAGCCCTTTATGTGGTGTCGCTCAGACGCCCGACTGTGGCATTTCTTTTAAAGCCCTTTATGCGGTGTCGCTCAGACGCCCGACTGTGGCATTGCTTGTTATTTGTTTTTCATAAATTTTAATACTACCATGTTATTGCATTTTTATAAATAACTTGCTTGCACGCATCAGAGTCTCATTTATCATTGGTGACTGATGTCATGAGCATAAAATATTTTTTTTGCACATCATTGTTATATTATACCTGTATTCATAATGTTTGCGAGTACATTCAAAGTACTCACTGGCTTGTCCTTGGCTATTGTCTTGGCCAGATTTTCTTGCTCGGAGAGGAGCGACGCGATGAGAGCCCCGGAACCCGCACAATGGAGATAGTATCTCGCGAAGATAGGAGTTAACCTGGTCAGCTGTTCCCGTGGGAAATGGAGTCCCATAGACACTGATGTCTCACAAACCGCTTCCGCCATCAACCACTAGAAACCATTTGTTGTACTCTTAGGCCGGAATGGTCTTGTACTACATATGTTGTTTTCTGCTTGGAATTTCTGTATCCAGTTGGAGCCTCATCAGCTAACAGTAATCCTGGGGCTGATGAGCACGACGGTCTTTTCTGGAAATTTATTACCTGGAAAAACCAGTCGTGGCAGACTTGGTATCAGAGCCAGGCTGACCATTGGCTAATCCTATCTTAGCCAGGTCGAAAAACTTAGGCAAACCAACCCACTAGACCTTAGCCAAACCCCAGCCAAGCTTCTCGTGCAAGATAGCCACACAGTGACCTAACTCCTTTTGGCAGTCGGTGCCCAACCTATCAACCTAACCTGTCACTCATGCGCCAGTGACCGGCCCCTAAATAGTCCTTTCCCGCAAGCGTGCGAAGGAAGACTCCGCCCCCTTTTTCCTATAAAAAGGGCACGCTAGTCCCAACACAACACCACACAGCCGCTACCCCGAACCGAGCCACAATGCCTGGACCTATAGTACACAACGAAACCACAGCAACCAACCTTGGAGGTTTTGTGACCATCCTCGCAAACCTCACCCGTCGTGCCTACGCGTTAGAAGAGCCACCAGAATATGTTGTGTATCAAGGACCCATGAGCGATGAAGACCGTCAATTCTGGGCCACTGTGCACATCTACGGTAGGGGTCTAGCACCCGAGCGCCCCTAGAGGTTCACCGGAAGGACAACTTCCACTGAGCCACAAGCCATCCAGCTAGCCGCTCGAGAGG
Source organism: Triticum aestivum (assembly GCF_018294505.1). Classification (NCBI taxonomy): domain Eukaryota; kingdom Viridiplantae; phylum Streptophyta; class Magnoliopsida; order Poales; family Poaceae; genus Triticum; species Triticum aestivum. The sequence goes on from NC_057810.1 coordinate 313,989,540, forward strand.
CTATAGTTCATCTCAGGCACTTGTCGCCCAGAGTTAACTGTCGCTCGTTCCACTACTACCCGAGACGTGAAGGGTATGGTAGACCACCCCAAGTTGCCAACGGAGATCATGAGTCGGACCCCGCATTGTTGCACCTAGTGCGCTATGTAAGTGCACTAGAGGCACTATTCGACCAGATCACTATTGATCTAATCGCAGCTCGTGGAGAGCTGGTTCGTCGAGCCCCGTCGAGAGGAGAAAACGAGCTCAACGCCGACAACCCAATCGTGCTGTTTGGACAACCGATCGAGATCCCGAGATCTGCCCCAGCCATCGGCCAAGGTGCTGCGATAACCCCAGAGTTGCTTCGTCGCATATTGGGAGCACACTCCAACGGGGTTGTGGCCAACAATCCCCGCGACAGTCATCATCACTACCCCGACCCTGTAGTTCCTCCGCCATCTCCGACTAATCCCGGCAGAGAGACACGTGGAGAAACCTCGACATCCACCAGGCGCGCCCGTTTAGACATGAATGAGGTAGACTAAGCCGTATGAGTAGCACCGAGTTTTCAGTGTATCCTCACTTTGTAATCGTGCAACCGTGTATATTGACGCAGCCTGTCGTTGTGCCTCTGTTTTAATAGTAGCCTTGCATAATTGGTCAGCGCATAGTTGCACATTTTCCGGGCACAACTACCAAAACCAACCCGACGACAACCACAATAACACGTCTCTTTATGAGATATGTGTATCTCTGACGCTGACCCGACCTTTGGAGCTAAGCTGGCAAATTTATTACCTTTCACCACGGTAAAAACGATCCCACTCCATTGCTATATAAAGGCCACCTTGTGACCTTACCCAGCAACCCTCACTTTGTGCACCACACTCACACTTTTTCCTGTCATGCCGAGCCCCAGCATTCATCTGAGAACCCCAGATGCAACCCCAGGTAGCTTTGTCAAAATATTGTGGGATTTTACCCGCAGTACCATGGGTTCTACCCAGCCACCTCAGTACGAGCTGTTCAAATCAAGGATCACCCCATCCACCTCGGAATATTGGGCAGCAGTACACATCCCCCCCGTAGACTCCAACCAAGATCCAACAGAAGTTTCCTTCGTGGGGAAATCTATGCCAACCCCACACCTGGCCATAGAAGCTGCTGCGAAAGAAGCGATTGCTCGTCTTCGATCCGCAGTACCCTATGCCCGCGAACGAGGATATTATTACTTTCCGAGCCGTGCGGCACCCGGAGAAGTAACATCTTTTCCCGGTGGACGTATTGAGAGAGACCCAGTTCTGGCCAACCTTATCCAGTACATCATTGCTCAAGAGCATTTGAACCAGCGAGTGATGGATTATCTCTAGAGCCTCGCAGATTTAAATCCTCAGATTGCCATCGGCAGACCACTGAGACCCGACCCGGAGAGACGCATACATCGACTGGTCAATCCACTTCCTCCGATAGAAGAGGAGTGTATTCCTTTACCAGAGACATTTTATCAGGACCCTGTCCAGTTACCATTTTCATTTTAGACGTCACTACTGTATTTGTTTTTGTAGCATTTATATTTGCGTGTATCTTATGCATGGTACCCCAAATTTGTGAGACGAGTCAATTATTTTGGCTTCTACTAATGTGTGTAGTTTTTGTTGTGGTTTATGCTCCTTTAAATTAACTGTTTTTCCTCTCAAAATCCTGGAGTAAGATTTCTTTTCCCTGAGTTGCTACACCTGCCCCTTCTCACGACATGGATTAATTAACTTCACACAGCACCACGCAGCAGACTCACAACCATAATCATTCAGACACATACACTGTTTGCAAAACCTTGCAACGGTGTTACATCTAGCTAATCCCCCCCTAACACCAGTTAGCACCCGGCACACCTCCATCTACTCCTCATGATCACCACCACCGCGGAGAGCCAACACCCGAGCTGCAGCGTCGCAATACTCGTCGAAGATCATCGCACACAGGATCACAGAGAGCCCCAGCAGTGTCGCCAGCCCTCCGCATATCAGGATCACAAACCAGTCCGGCATCACCTCCACCATTAGAGCCTCACCCGAGCTTCTGTAAGCAGTAATGGAGAAAGGAGGAGGAGAAGTGAGGCCAGGTGCGAGGAAGAAGAGAGAGGCACCCCGGCCGTTTTTATAGCTCGAGCTCGGTGTACGGTGGGCAAAGTCCACCAACACCGCTCGTCGCCGATCGCCGGTATTCAGAGTCGAATCCACGAGCAGTGCCGATAGCACGCTGGCCCGCGAGGTGAGTGCACGCTGCACCGGCAGCTAGCACGCCGCGCACTACCACGGTACGACCTAGATGCCCTATACACTAGGCGTCGCCGGTGGAAAAAGCGCGCGGGAGAGAGGAAGAAGAAAGAGCCAGAGGGAGAAGAAGAGACTGACAGTGGACCCCGGGTCCACCTGTCGGCCAGAGAGAGCACTGTGCTCTCGGGTACGACCAGCGTATATCTAAATTTAGGAGTTTTTTTTTCTAAATTTTTATCCAGTGTAAAAATCACCCGTTTTTGTCCCGAACCGTAAACTCTTCCACGCAGCCCCAGTTTTCACACTGTGGTTTTTCACCACTTATTGCCCTCTCACTGTAGCCACATCTTTATTGCGTAATTATTTTCTTAACACCGCTTTTAACAAATCTCGAGGACGAGATTTTTTCTTAAGGGGGATAGTGTTGTGACACCCCAAAAATTTGGCCTTGTTTTAATAAATTAAAATTTTGCCAGGAATTAAAACTTTGGATTTCTGAGCTCCATTTTGATTTTTAAATCATTTCTTTCCCTGTTATGATGAGTTTTTCCCAAAGAGAAAACTTTTCAAATATGTTATTGGACTTGTTTAACCTCTCAAGAAAAACTTTCCTTCTATCAGTGTAACTAATTAAATAATTAAGTTGCTTGATCTTTATTTTCTTGAAAATAGTTTTTCAAGGTTAAATGGCCATATTTGAACTGCAACCATTTGATATATTATTCTAAAAATCCAAGCAAAGTTTGGAGATATCATGTGATGTCTCTAAATCACTTTTGGGCAATAATATATTTAATACATTGCATATTTTGAGCTCTACATTCAATTTTCTTCTCTGGTCCGGAGAGCAATTTTACACTACAACCTATTTAAATAGTTCTTTAAAACTTCTACCAAAATTAGGGGAGGTCAGTAGGAGCCTATTATTCCACTTTGTGCAAAAACCTATTTATGTTCTTTGAAAAATTTGAGTGAATCAACCTCATCTTCATTCTGGACCAACTGGATGGTTTGTACAGCAACCATATTTTTGCTTGCTCTTTAACCCTTGATTCATTCTCCTACTTGTAGTCCCCCATGTTAAACCCTTAAGTCCAGGAGCATGCACCTTTTGGATCATTTTTGATTCATGAAATAATGCTATTTATTCCCTGTCCAGAATTGAAATTCTGCTAAACTTGCACTAACAAGTTTCTTCTTTTGGCAAACTAACCTCACCACCCTCGTGTACATCGAAAGAGACCCCAACCTGGAAGTTTTGGCTACCCCAAGAGCTACCTAGGTGCCTTTGGCATTTTGTCAAACACCCTGAGTGCATGACCAGTTTCGGCATGATTTCATTTTTACATTGTGAGCTTGAGCTCCTGACCTAACCAGCATGTCCAAAGTTTTTCCCTAGCCCATAACCTATTTCTGCTAACTCTCGTTTAGTTTGGGACTCTCTAGGCTGCCATGGCATATCGTCGAGCACACCCCGGGCGTGCTCTGGGCGCGCCCAGAGCGTGCGTTTGGCACCCGCATGCACCCGAGTCGCCGCGTCCCACCCCGCACTCAAAACCCAGCCCCAGCCCGCTCGTCGTGTCCCCCTGCACCGCCACACCACCCCGACCAACCTGGCGCCCCACAGCGCCACCACCAGGATGGCCGTGGCGGCTAGCTGCCAGCCGCTAGCAGGCCCGACCGTGGTCGGTGCCGCCCAAGCCACCCCAGCTCGCCACCTGCCCCCGTGAGCAGTGCGTGCTCATCCACAACTTTGTCCCCTAGCGCTCGTCGCCGCCACGTCGCCCTAGCTACAGCATGGTGGTCCGCCGTCGTTCTTATCTCCGGCCGCCTCGGAACCAACCTCCATGGCCTATTTAAGGAAGCCCCCAGCGTCTCCGAGCCCTCAGGTAGCCTCACGCCGTCTCACTAGCGCCCCCATCGCCACCAATTGAAGGGGAGGAGGTCTTCTTCAACCTCTCCGGTCAGTTCGGCCACCGCCGCCTCCCGGCTCCGTTCGGCGCAACCAGAGCTTCCCCCTCACCATTCTCTTCACCAGAAGCCTTCTCTGCCTCCCCTGAACACTTTCCCCTACTCCATTTCGATCGAGAACCACCGCCGCCCCGAAACCACTTTTCCCCGAAGCTTTCCTCCGCCGAGGAGCTCGCCGCCGACAGCTCACGCCGTCCCCGCCGACCCAGCGACTACCAGTAGGATCGCCCTCGATCCGCGGATCCATCCCCGCCCTCCAGAGGCCGCGAGGAGCCGCCGCTCGCCGGCGTTGGTCGCCGGAGTTCCGCCTCCGCTCAGGACAGAGGGAGAAGGAGGAGGGCGGACTAGTCAAACCTGACTAGTGGGCCCTCTGGACCCACTGTCAATGACCACGCACAGTCCACGCGGAGTAAGTGGAAGCGTATTTCCAGATTACGCTTTCGACGTGTACGTAATTAATCGAACCGTTATTTTTTTTCTGTTTTCTGTCTTATTTTTAATAACAGATTTTGACCACAACTTTGACTGGCTATAACTTTTTAAATATAACTCCAAATGAGTTGATTCTTTTTCCCACCTTCCTCAAATTTGGCCTAGTTTATTTTAAGATTTATTTGAAAAAAATTCAAACAACTTTTTTGTACTGTTTTTGAAATGTGTGTTAATTCAAATATATTTTCAAATAGGATTTTGGGGAGAGAGAAGAAACTTTCAAAAAGTTTTGGAGAGCACCCCACCCCTCCACAACATTGAAGGCAAGCATTCTGAATCCCGGCATAATGTTTTGGTGTGATCGTGGATACATTTATAACACCACCGCATTTCGAAGGACTCGTTATTTCATGTGGTATGATCATATGCTTGAGTGCATATTATTGATTTCCAGGCTGTTGGAAATGAACACACTTCTGGTAATATTCACCCTCATGTGCCTTGCATGCATACCGGCAGGAACCCGGGAAAACCTCAGCCTTGGGTAGGCATGAGTTTGTCGCCGGTCTCCGTCGGGACGGTTATGGCTGGTATGGCATGGTAAAGTGATATGAGCGGTGACCCTGTTGGTTGGAATATATTCGTTATACTAATCATGCAGGGAATACTTAAACCTCCTGAGTCGATCGTAGATCGAGTCTTGTGCCAGTAACCCCCATACTTGTTTCGTGCTACCACTCGTCTCTACAGCAAGTAGAGTACGGTTCAGTAGGTTGTCAACCTCTTTCTAGCACACACCGTATAGAGAGGCCATGGTGGAAGGTACCGGTTGTAGCTGGTAGGCAAGCCACCTGGTCCGGGGGCATGGGTGTTTCCGGTTGGGACCGAGAGGGGAGGCCACCCCTTAGAGCGTGCGATATAAGTTTGATCCCATGCTACGCGAGGTTGTAGCCTCCCCACTTAGAGTTGCTTAAAAGGTGTCAGTTAAGCTGGTATGTGCAAGTTAGGTGTGTTTTCAACAAAAAGACCGTAGACGGAATTAGTCCCGATGGACTAAAGAAATCCATTACTCGTGGGTAAAGAGTACATCCTCTGCAGAGATTAAATCTATTCGAATAGCCGTGTCCATGGTTAAGGATTACAGTCTAGGATGGGTCAGGTGTCGGTCTTAGTGTCGGACTTCGGAGGTGAAACTGTTAACTAGAAATGGAATTACTACTCGTGACTTGTGATAACTATGATTATTATTATTGTTGACTAACCCGTGATATTATTGTTAATATCGAGTATTTCAAGGATGGTTCTACCTCCGGGATATTCACTATGATTGTTTCTTTTAAAGCCCTTTATGTGGTGTCGCTCAGACGCCCGACTGTGGCATTTCTTTTAAAGCCCTTTATGTGGTGTCGCTCAGACGCCCGACTGTGGCATTTCTTTTAAAGCCCTTTATGTGGTGTCGCTCAGACGCCCGACTGTGGCATTTCTTTTAAAGCCCTTTATGTGGTGTCGCTCAGACGCCCGACTGTGGCATTTCTTTTAAAGCCCTTTATGTGGTGTCACTCAGACGCCCGACTGTGGCATTTCTTTTAAAGCCCTTTATGTGGTGTCGCTCAGACGCCCGACTGTGGCATTTCTGTTAAAGCCCTTTATGCGGTGTCGCTCAGACGCCCGACTGTGGCATTGCTTGTTATTTGTTTTTCATAAATTTTAATACTACCATGTTATTGCATTTTTATAAATAACTTGCTTGCACGCATCAGAGTCTCATTTATCGTTGGTGACTGACGTCATGAGCATAAAATATTTTTTCTGCACATCATTGTTATATTATACCTGTATTCATAATGTTTGCGAGTACATTCAAAGTACTCACTGTCTTGTCCCTGGCTATTGTCTTGGCCATATTTTCTTGCTCGGAGAGGAGCGACGCGATGACAGCCCCGGAACCCGCACAATGGAGATAGTATCTCGCGAAGATAGGAGTTAACCTGGTCAGCTGTTCCCGTGGGAAATGGAGTCCCATAGACACTGATGTCTCACAAACCGCTTCCGCCATCAACCACTAGAAACCATTTGTTTGTACTCTTAGGCCAGAATGGTCTTGTTCTACATATGTTATTTTCTGCTTGGAATTTCTGTATCCAGTTGGAGCCTCATCAGCTAAAAGTAATCCTGGGGCTGATGAGCACGACGGTCTTTTCTGGAAATTTATTACCCGGAAAAACCGGTCGTGGCAGAAGATAGATCTAGTTAGGGGCAAATAGGTCACTTAACTAAATGCTACATCTACCTAGCTAGCTAATTTGGGAGGATACAACTTCAACTAGAGGGGGAAGGAAAAAGAGAAAGGAGATGCATTAATGGAGGTGGTGTAGTTAGCTAGGAGTAATGAAGAGAGAGAAAGGTAGGTAGGAGAGGGAGAGTAATGGGGGAGAAGTATTGAGCAGGAAGAAGAGTGAGAGAGGGAGGATGTGGGAGGTAGGGGAAAGGGAAGAGAGGAGATGGGGGAGGGGAGGACGGGTGGGGTAAGGTGGTGGGCTGGTGCGGCTTAGCAGTAGCGCGGGTCTAAAACGCGCTGCTGATAAGAAATTAGCAGCAGCGCGCTTCCCACACAAGCGCTACTGCTAACTGGGACCAATAGTGTGCCCAATTTGAAAATTAGCAGCAGCGATCTCAGAAAAAGCACGCTGCTACTACCGCTTTAGTAGGAGTGCGGGTCGCGACAACGCGCTGCTGCTAAATGTAGGTTGGTGTACACTGTCGGTCGATATTTGTAGCAGCGCGGGTTGCTCCAAGCGCGCTACTGCTAACTTCGTTTCAGTAGCGAGTTTTGCACGCACGCGCTGCTGATAATTAGCAGTAGCGCCTCTTTTTGAGCCGCACTGCTACTAAGATTCTGTCTATAAGGTTTTCCCTAGTAGTGTTTGCTAGTCCATGAAAACAACACATGGCAAAATTCCACGGCGAACGAGGGATTTGAATCTATTGGGAGGGGTTGTTTGGATCTTGCCCGGGGTAGCCAAAATATTGGCGACCCTTTTGTCCACTAGTGCCTTTGCCACCGATGAACAATGAATGGCTCGGGTGCTCATGCATCCTCCAGCGAACACATTAGAGACGAGATCGCACGAGCTGTGTTTTTTTGTCCCACCATGCTGCCTGAGCCGCCCGCAGACCGACCTGCGACCCTCAAATTACGCCATCCAACCGTAGCCGCACACATTATGACAGCAACTCAACAAACCGGACGAAATTCACGCAAACACGTAGACAAACAGATATTTCATATAAACAGCGACGGACATCATATAAAATACCGGATTTTCATACAAACATGACGGATTTTATTACATTCAAATGAACTACGCGGTGCTAGTTCTGGACAGCACAGGTATATAATACCTGGCCTAAATGGTCGCCCGCCGATTGATTTATGTTCCTCATGTCCGGCAGCATGATCACCGGACTGCTGGGAGACCCGGAGGTATATGCTTCAGCGCAAAGGATGGCTTGCTTCCCCACTGCCCAACTGATATCATTGGCTGATGCCGAAGATGATGGTGGCCGGCACCGATTTGAGTTCATCACCGGCCACTACTTCTCCATGGTCGGCACCGGCTCGAGTTCATCCTAACATTCCCCTCTTCCGTGGAGCCCATGCCGGGTCGACGAAGGTCCTCGCAACAAAAGGATCCGGCAAGACACCTGCTATGTACGCTGGCGTCGCCTCCGAGGTGGCCTTCATGGGACCCAAGCGGCGGCGGCCTCCCATGTTCTACTTCTCCTCGATGATGGCGGCGGATGTGGAGGCGGTGGCCATCGACTCGTTGCTCTCCGTGCACCCGGCTTCTGTTGCTGCTTGCATGGCGCGGCTGCCTGCATGGGAGTCTCGGCCACAGAAACGGAAGACGCGGTACGAGGCGGCAGCGTGGACGGCAACAACGACACCCGTGCACCGCTCCTCGTCGAGCTGGCCTGGAGCGGCGAGTTGCTGAACCGCGCACCGGCTTGGGGCGACAACTGGCTCCGTCGGGCGAGGGGAGGGAGGTGGATCAGCGAGCTGCATAGCTCGTATCCGGCGGGCTACCCAGCCGGCTTGGATGCGGAATAACTACTCTACGTAAGCCACTGTAAGAGTGGACAAAATGGTGAAGGAGGAGATAGGGGAGCGGCGGAGGTGTGCGATTCTTGGCTAGTTTGGCCTCGTTTAAATAGGAGATTAAATAGACGGCGGACGGGAGGAGCTCGGCCGTTATTGCGTTTAATGCCAGCCTGGTCATGAACAGACGTGTGTCCAGAGTGGGTTTCTCGGCTTCCACACGGGCGGGTTTCATGGAGGCGTTTGAATGTGGCAAGGAGGCGTGTTCAGCCGGCCGTGCAGCGAATGGCGCCCTCGACTCTGACCTAGGACACTGCACCATTCTTCCACTGACGTGTGGGCTCTTTGGGTACATGGCCTGCATCAGTGACCCAACGCAGGCAGCGCACAACAAAGGAACCTATGGTGAGCCAGGGCGGTCAGAAGCGGGAATTTCATAAACCGATGATTGTTCATTGAGTGTGATGTCATCTTTTTCATATAGATAAGCCTACTATGTTGATAGCCCATTCGATACATTGTGATTCATAAAGACCGCTGCAAACATCAATGTTTTGCTTACCACAAATAAGATTGATTAGTACCCGTAACAATCCATGTCCTTAACAAAGGGTGCATGCACGTATAGGTTGAGCGTGTGTCTTGCGTCGTGTGCTGTGTGCATGGACGCATGCGAGTATTCCGTGCATGCAAGGGTACGTTTCAGTGTTGCATGCATGGGTGCGTACGTGTGTGTGTGTTCGTGAGTGCATGTGTACATGTCAGTGTTGCACGCCTACATGTGTGCGTGTGTATGTTATGTGTACGTGTGAGTGTTGCACGCCTGCACGCGTGCCTGTCTTGCGTGTGTGCATGTGTATGTGCAGGGTGAGCCTACACGTCAGCCGACTGACTTTTTCATCTCTGGTCATTAGATTTTCTAGCCATTGGATACGAAATCAAGGGCCTCCAGTTTATCATCAAACTCCACCCCCTGAGCCACCAGCCACCACCGGCCGAACCGTCGGCCCGTGCCGCACGCGGCCGGCCCGTGCCGCCACGCCGCCCCGCCCTCTCCGAAACCACTGCCCACCGCCGGTCC
>NC_057810.1:313999605-314011651 GCF_018294505.1 Triticum aestivum
ATCAACACCCCCCCCACCGCCGGCGACTTCCAACCAGAGGTCTGACAACTTCGAATACCCACCAACCACTAATTTATTACCATTTTTGTCCTCATATAAGCGCTAACGGGTGGGCCCTATGGTAATGTGCACTGTTGAATGTGGACCGTTTGACTGGTCAATTGATCGTGTTATTAACAAATTACGGAGCTGTATGGTGAGACAGTGACCGTATAATCACCTAAAATGCACTCCTATTTTATTAACACAGTAAAGACTCAAACTACCATTTCTTTCTTTCATATACGGGTTGACAGGTGGGCCCCACAGTTACGCGCCCCGATGGTGCAACACTAGTTGCGTCGCGTGGAATGTTTGACTGGTCAATTTATTGTGTCATCAACAAAATACGGAGTTGTACGGGTGAGCCAGTCACTGTATAATCATGACATGTATTTGTTTAACACGGTACAGACGCAAGGGCTCATATATATGCGCAAGCACTCACCGCTATAAGAACACACACATGGACCCTACCGCTATGAGCACCTTCGAGAGAGTGGGCCAGCATATATGATCTTGAGATTTTACGAAGTCACCATAGGTGCCTCATAGTCGAGTGGAACGTCTCCTCCCACTGAACGCACATCGCCGGAAAATACTGAAATTAACACAAGATAAATGCGAGCACCGGGACTTTAACCTTGATGGGCTCGAGAAACCACTGTCCTCCTAACCATCCAACCACATGTTGGTTAGCACGACAAAATATATGTGGTGACCGTGATGAGCTTATTCTGAAGTCCAGTGACCATATCAGGCTTTCGCTTCAAATACAATGACCGTAAGTGTCATCAACAAAATACGGAGCATGCATCAAATGCAAAGTCCGTCAGTGTCATCAACAAAATATGGAGACGTATCGTGAGCTAGATACCGTTGTACTATTGTATATGCTTATTTTCTTAGTGGCCGATTGCGTGTGTGGTGTGGTGGGCACATCATTTCTAGTTGTTGTGGGTCAACATGAAGACTCATGGGTCGGTTCCATCCTAACCCACATATAGGTTGGACCGAGACGTGTTATACGAAGACCCATGTGGAGCACTCGGTGTACAACACGAAGCTACCAGAGTCGCGGAGGACTCTATCCCCACTGGTGATAAGCCGACTATATATGGTTTGTAACCCTAGGCCCCCAGTATGTTATAGAAGCTTGGGGGCTAGTTCGTCGATAGTATACACACACGCACAATGCCTGGTATTCACGTGTACTTTGTACACACCCCTATCACTAATATACAATACTAGGAGTAGGCTCTTTCTTCAACTGCAAGGGTCCGAACTAGTGTAAAACTTTGCCTCGTATTTCCATCCAGCCTAACAGTCAGGGATAACCTTTCGAATGATATGATGAAATCATATCTACCAACTACTAAGAGAGAGGTGTGTCTGGGGGGCTAATGTGTGCGAGAGAGGCCTAAAGATAATGTGCGTGCGGGAGACACGTAGGCACATATATGTGCGTATAGAGGGCTAGTAGAGACCGTGCGTGTGTATATATGCATGTGAGAGAAATAGTGTTTTCCAACTGAGATTAGTGAAAAGAGTGGTACATAGTAGTCAGAAAGAGAGAGGGAGAGAGAGAGAGAGAGAAACAGAGAGAGGACACACCTCGACACCCTGAGAGAGATTGTGAGCATGTGTGAAAGAGAAATGCCGATGCATATAAAGCGTGTGCACTTATGCGTTAGATAGAGAGAGATATAACGCGTTTGTGAGAACGGGCCGAGGCATAGTGCATCTACGTGTAAAAGGCGGTTCTACGCAATAAATTAAAATATAAATGCCATTATTATTTTTGGATGAGATCATGAATTTTGCAAATTGCGTATGGACAAAAATCGGTCTATCAGACACCCATACTCTATTGACTTCTAGCATGTGCATGTGTTTATTTCATATTATCGATCCATTGAGTGAGAGAGGTTTGAAATACATGCAATGGATGCTTTTGCAATTCATATATATATACATTAATTAGTGCACTCCATGTTGTTAGTGTGAAGCACTTTATACATTTGTCACTTGCATGGATACATTCCAAATTGCTAGCTACGAAATAGAATACATGTCGAAGTCAACATAAAGGGGGTTTCGAAGATTCGAATTCAAAGGAAGTGCATTCATCCATTTGAACCCAAGATAATGGCATTTGTAAATCAGATGTAAAAGGGGGCATCAATCTTTGTTGTGAGTTTGAACATGCTATATATATTCATACGCATATCTAATTTTTTTTGCAACCAAGGAGATTATATCTGGAATCATGCATGAATTGAGGTAAGTTGCATATTTTTTAATATATACTCGTGTACAATGTATATTCAAATGTACCCCCTCCATTAAAAAATAATCGTAGCTTTAGGATTTTCAAGAGTAAAGATTTGTGAAGTTTGACAAATCCTGAAAGTTCAGTTCAAGAGAACCGAAAATGTTAATGCTTCTACTCCCAAATATTGAACGAAGCGCTAAATAGGCCTGTGGTCACCCCAAAACTGCGCGAGACTAATGTTTGGTGGTAGGAAATTACTGTCTTGACTCTGGCCCGTGTAGCCTATCGGCCCGATGTCCAAAGGTCTAAACCGGGGTAGGTTTGTAACTTTACCAAGACGCCAGTCTCAACTGCCTCCGAGAAGCATTCATACGCCGTGGGCGCCTAAACACCCATGCACTCGGCCGAAATCTATCCCGCCCACATTTGAGACACATGGATTACTGTCCTACCCACAACCTGCAATATGTCCGAAATTTTAGATGGGGGCAAAGTTTATAACTTTCCCCAAATTTCAAACAAGCGCATCTCAAACCGAAACATTGTTCCCCCTTAGTTCCCCGCCTCCCTCTGTTTCCCCATTCATACTCCGTGGGCGCCAAAACACCCTCTCCACCAGCCGCGAAACCCCAGCCTCCCCCGTCCTCCACCCCATAGCGGCCAATCCACCGCCGCCCTCCTCCATCACGCAGGAGCCGGTACCTCGACGTCGTCGTCCAACGCAACCGCAACCGCAACAACCTCAAGGACTTAGTAGCTAAAGCCGAGGCAGAGCTGCCTCCACGACGCCGGCGCCGACGTGCGCTATACCAGAACCACTCCGACCACGCCGTCCTGCGCCTCACTGCTGCCGCTCCACTGTCACAACCGTCCACCGCACCGGAGCTGTTCCTGCTACGTCATCGTTCGGCGCCTCGGATCTGGTTCCCCACCGCCGACAGAAGGCCACCGCACCACACTCAACAACTTGGCCATGGGTTCGTCCAAGCCTCCACCATCCTCCATAACTTCTCGTTTCCAGCGAACCACAAGAAGATCGTTGGAAAAACAGAAGGAGGACACAGCACTGCCAGTGGAAAGTCGTACTCCTCTTCCCTTATTCGTGCAAATCTTACGTCTCTGCTCACACTATATTCATCCCATGAAAGAAACTAGTTGAGCGCTTCTTACTGCATCTTCTTCATGATACTAAATGCACAAGGTTTCCTCCCTTTAGTATTTCACCTTTTCTAGAGGTCAGTAGCCCGCCTGGATTTCAATTCAAGGTCAGTCAAACCGCAATTAAAAGAAGCAGCACCCGCTTAGGCGCGCGGAGCACCTAGTCAGCCTATTCCGCGGGGAAGCGTCGCATCAGTGTCTATCATAGGGGTGTGGGGCACAGGAGCTGCTTGCGCCCGATCTGGAGGTCGGTGGGGCTTGAATGGATGGCCAGGGGGTGGTGGCAAGCACGGTGGTGCGGTTAGGTCGAGGGGAGGGTGCAGGCAGGGGAGGAATACTGGGCTAGTGGTCGTTGGCATTTCGAGGAAGATCGTCAACACTGACTAGCTGGAGGTAGATGAAGGCGATCTGCCCATTCTTTGTACATCAGACGGTGCAGAAAAAATGGACTTACCTATTTGTTTTCAGTTGACTCTTATTTTCATAGAATCCTATAGCAATTTAGTGTGCCATGCATGTTGTAGAGCTATCATATGTCTCCCGTCATTTATTTCTCATCGACCTGCTATCTGCTACCTTTACACTGTACTAATTGTGCACACACTTCACCCATACTCACACTATTGTTTTTTTGTGCATGGGTATTTCAGACTCTGACGCAGTGTTGATGAAGGCAGAAAAGAAAAGACAGAAGTCGCTCCAGTATAATTCGAAGATAAGCACTAAGCGTTTTACCGCTCTAATGGGTGCAGTGTCAGCAGTTGGAGACAGTAAACGTAGCTCTGTAGTTGATGATCTCAATTGCCACACACAACCATCCCAGGTGCTTGCATTAACTTCGCGCTGTCAAATGTGGTTGCATGTTGCATATGGTGTCTAGCTTGTATTGCTTCCAATTTGGTTAAATTGCATCTGCTTACTTTACACATTATACCTTTGATAATGACATGCCTTCCTATTTCTGATGCATACTACATATGTCTATTAACCATGTTCGTACATCAAACTAATGCTCTTTTGTATCCCTCGTCAATCACTTATGATGAGACAGTCACCCCAGTGGGTTACTGTGAGACGCCCTACTCATTTAAAGAGTGAAGTGTCATCCTCCCCACATGATTCTCAAGAAACAGCAAGGCTAAATGAAGATAGTCAACGTAGCTCTCTAGTTGATCACCGCAATTCCCCCACACCACCATCGCGAGTGCTTGCTCTTACTTGGCAGTGTGATATGTGGTTGCATGTTGCATATGGTGTCTACCTTGTAATGCTTCTAATTAGGGTAAATTGCATCTGCTTAGTTAACACATTATACCTATGAATATGACATGCCTTCCTGTTTTTGGTACATACTACGTCTTTCTATTAACCATGTTATTACATCAAAGTACTTTTCTTGTGTATCCCTCATCAATCACTTCTGACAATACACCTTCAAGTTGACAGTGTAATATTCGTTGCATCTTGCATATCATTTCAAACATGTATTGCCTCTAATTTGTTGAAGTGCCACTTATAATGAGACACATATAACTTGGTAGAGTGATTTTGGTTGGATCTTTCACATGGTGTCTAGATTGCATTGCTTCCAATTAGTTGAAATGCCTTCTGCTTAGCGTTTTTCATACATATTCCATCCTCCTACAATGTGGTTGCCATACATAAAAGTTGTGTTCGTTAGTATCATGCATCAGCGAATTTGGAAGTGCGAATTTCATTCCTTTTTCTTGTGTGTTTACCTGACAAGGCAAAATCAGAAAGGACGAAGGCACGGAATGTGGTGGTCCTCTGGAGCAACCAGAACAGATGATCTCTGCAGATTCTCCTACTACTCGTACTGCAGTGCTAGTTCCAAATCTCATCTCCCCTACTCCACAACCCAATGTGCTTGCTCTAACATGGCAGTGTGATATCTGGTTGCATGTTGCATATGGTGCCTAGCTTGTATTGCTCCTAATTTGTTAAATTACATCCCCTTAGCTTACACATTATACATGTGAATATGACACGCCTTCCTGTTTTTGGTACATACTACATCTGCCTATCAAACCATGTTCTTACATCAAACTATTGTTCTTGTGTATCCTGCATCTATCACTTATGATGAGACAGTCACGCACGTGGGTTAATATGAGACGCACTACTCTTATAAAGAATGCAATTTCATCCTCTCCACATGATTCTCAAGAAATAGCAAGCCTAAATGAAGATATTGAATGTAGCTCTATACTTGAAGACTGCACTTCCCCTACACCACCATCACAGGTGCTTGCTCTAACTTTGCAGTGTGATATGTAGTTGCATGTTGCATACGGTGTCTAGCTTGTAATGCTTCTAATTCGGGTAAATTGCATCTCCTTAGTTTACACACTATACCTATGAATATGACATGCCTTCCTATTTTTGGTACACACTAAACCTATGTGTTAACCTTGTTCTTACATGAAACTACCTCTCTTTTGTGTCCTGCATCAATCACTTATGATGAGTCACCTCTATTCGTTGCATATTGCACATTATTTCTAGCCTGTTGCCATGTATTGCTTCTAATTTGGTCGAATACATTTGTTAGGGCACCCTTTTAATTTGGCAGAGTGATATTGGTTTCATCTTTCATATGGTTTCTAGCTTGCATTGATTCTAACAAGTTCAAGAACCTTGTGCTTAGTTTACACTTTATACATCATACATGTCAATATGTCACGCCGTCCTATTTTTCATACATATTCCATCCTCCTATGATGTGGTTGCCTTACATGAAAGTAGTGTTCGTCAGTATCATTCATCAATGAGTTCTGAAGAGCAAATTTTATTCCTTTTTCTTGTGGGTTTGACTTGACAAGGCAAAATCAAGTAAGAGGAAGGAAAAGAGTAAGGAAGGCGATGATGGTGGTCCTCTGCAGCAACGTAAACATAGCATCTGTACCGATTCTCCTTGTACTGATAGTGCATTACAAGGTCCAAGTCTCTGCTCCCCTACTCCACCATCCAAGGTGCTTGCTCTAACTTGGCAGTGTGATATCTAGTTGCATGTTGCATATGGTGTCTAGCTTGTATTGCTCCTAATTAGTGTAAACTGCATCTGCTTAGCTTACACATGATACATGTGAATATGACACGCTTTCCTGTTTTTGGTACATAATATATCTGTCTATCACACCATGTTCTTACATGAAACTACTCTTCTTGTGTATCCTGCATCAGTCACTTATGATGGGACACCTTTAAGTTGGCAGTGTGATATTGGTTTGCGTCTTGAATATGATTTCTAGCATGTATTGCTTCTAGTTTCATGAACGCCACCTATGACGAGACAATTTTAACTTGGCAGAGTGATATTGATTGCACCTTCCATATGGTGTCGAGTTTGCAGTGCTTCTAATTTGTTGAAGTGCCTTCAGCTTAGTTACCATATCATAGGTGTGAATATGTCAAGCCCTCCATTTTTTCGTACATATTCCATCCTCGTATCATGACTTTGCCTTTCATTAGAGTAGTGTTCATGCATGAATGAGTTCTGAAGAGCGGATTATATTCCTTTTTCTTGTTGGTATGACCTCACAATGCAAAATCAATAAAGCTGAAGGAAATTGGCAAGGCATTGGATGATGGTGGTCCTTCCGAGCAACTGAAACAGAGGTTCTCTACAGATTCTACTTCGCCATCCTCCCAACAAGATTCGCAAGACAACGCAACGCTAGATAGTCAACGTAGTTGTGTAGACACTACTAGGGAAAAGCCTAGCAGCAGCGCGGGTTTTGGGCCTCTCCGTAGCGCGGGGACCGGCGCTACTAATAAGGCGCTACAGCTAACGTATAGCAGAAGCGCCTGTTGTCCCACGCTACTGCTATACATGAATAGCTGTAGCGCTCTTTAGAAAAGGGCGCTACTGATATTATCTGCAACGCTGTTTACAGGGAAGCGCTACTGGTAAGGCGGCGCTACTGCTAAATTTTCCCCCCTCGCTACTACTAGTTTATTAGTTTTTTTTCCTGCATATTTGTTTTGTATTTGTTTTGTATTTGAATAGGCTTTATACAATAATCTTTAGCATATCATACACATACAAATGTAATCATAGCATATACATACAATTAGTCTCATCAAATAATGTCATCATCATAATCATCATCCAACACAAAGTGGTCTCTCGTCATCAATCTCGAAAATAGCGATACAAATCTCGATTACTTGCAAATACATCGTCATCCATCTAAACAATGATATACGCGAGAAGAGCTATCACTTTGAGTACATGAGTTCGTATCCCTCTCTCGCATTAGCGTGAACCTAAACTAACTACTACCTGTCGCTCGGAAACCGGAAACCGGTACACCTGGGCCTGACACTCCGGCCACTTGTCGTATATATACTCCTGGCGTAGCACTTCTTCGCCATCTATGATCTATGCACCTGCATCGTCACATGAGTCGATGATATGCAACATATATAGTTGAGCAACAGAAAGAGACAGACTTGGCAAAAATAGAAACAACATATCATAAGCATAAATAACAAAGTTCATCGTACCCAAAATGCCCTAACTAGAGTGTTTTTCGCTAGTCGAGGAGGAGGACGGTTTAATTACATCACAAATAAAGTTTCACTGTGCATAACTCAAAGTTTTGTCATGCAGAAAGTATGGACTAAACGGACACATTGTCATATATCGACAATCACTCCACCATGTCGTGCCATCCATCCATGTCAGGGAGATAGTCCTCGAGCTTAGTGAAAGGCTTCATGTCGAGATGCTGAGAGGCTATCCATGTTCGGACGTCTTCCCACGACATTTGTCCTTCTCCGTAGAACATCCCTGTTTTTCGATGACCTCCTTCATGATGATTTGGGGAAGTTCGCGCTCGATGTTATAGAACTCAGCTCGAAGTTGATGATCCTCGATATCTCCTATGTCCTTTGCCCATTGCAGAATATGGGCATCGCCAGATCTAGGTGACATGTGAAGGTTCTCGTGATCCCATCTGTACTCCAGCAAGTGGTGTAGGACATAGAATCCATCATTAAGAGAATCGTTTCGTTGCTGGATGCAGCAGAAGTCGGTCTTATGGCTGAAGGCGACCCTGTCGCCCCTTCTCTTCTTGTCCCTAACCTATCCACCCCTTGCTTGGTAGTAAAACATAGCACTGTCGAGAACATCTTTTATGTGGGTGTAATCCTTTTTGTGAATGTTGTTCGACGAGTCCAAGTAAAGAGTGTGGGAGAATCAGGGGTAGAGGATGATGAGGACGGCGCGCCCGCCGCTACGCAAAATAAGTACACCTCAAATTAATTAGCCTCCACCACGCAAATGAATTATTGAAATCAAAGGAAGGATAGCAGCGCGGATGACTTACACGGGATGATAAGGCACGAGAATCGCCTCCTTGTCCTTATTGGCGAGCATGAAACTGACGATGTAATCCCTCGCGTATTCATGGTGCTTTGCACAGACTCCCAAGAAGCCCTCGTGCATGTAGTACGGGTCTGCGACACAGATATGACGTATCTGCTCAACCCCAATGATGTAGTTCATGTGCAAGGCATAAAGGCGGACACACGTAAAATCCAGCTTCTTCACGTGAAACATCTCGAATATGTAATCGAATCGGAGGAAGAACTTATCCGCGGGGAAGCTGTCGACGTATGACATTTGCCGCGGAATGTTAACCACGTAGAGTGGGTATCCTTGATCTTTCGAGGCGATGAGGTCTTTCTCTACCCACAGCACATCGTCATGAAGTATCCTTAGATCGCCGAATTTGGCCCGTAGCGCTGTTGCAGGTAGGATTGGTTGACTGGGGATATGCCATTTATCCGCATCGGGGATATCTATACGGTCCTGAAGCCGAGGCTACTGAGGCGGCTGGATCATAGAATCAGCTTTTTCGCCTTTCCTCGCTCTCTTCCTAGACTTCTTTACTACCAGAAGGTCATCCATATTATGTTGAGACGGTTATTCAGGCACAGACTCATGACGCTCAAACCCTAAGGAGGCGCCAGTATAGACATACTGTTCAGCGCCATCGTCATCCTCATCCTCATCCATGGCGACGTCATCAGCGACTAATGGAGCCTCCTCCTTACCCCGTCCGCTATCACCCAACCCCACACCCGACGCTAATTGGGTAGGTGGGGTGTTGATGTTCATACCTTGCTGAGGCTGCGTGCTCATGGGTGTGCTCCCGGCCGCCTCCAGACGAAGCAGACTCTTTGGCCACAACAGGACCCACCCATTGCAACAATCACCAAGCCGCCGTGGGGTCTCGTCATCATCCCCCACTAGTATTAGAGGAGGCAAATTCTCGTGCCCGGTTTGACATTGGCCACGGAAACCTTGAAGACGTTCGGGGGGATCGTCCGGCTGTGGAACAATGGTTCCTTCGGCTCCATTATCGTC
This sequence comes from Triticum aestivum, assembly GCF_018294505.1. NCBI lineage: Eukaryota > Viridiplantae > Streptophyta > Magnoliopsida > Poales > Poaceae > Triticum > Triticum aestivum. The sequence goes on from NC_057810.1 coordinate 314,009,475, forward strand.
ACCTTCCCCACATCCACCTTCTGGTCGCCGATGGTGTACAATATTGTGCACGGGGTTTCGTCGGTCTGCAAAGAAAAGTCTACGACGTGAGACATCCGAAAGGCAACGAAAACGGGAGATTATACATTTATATTGAAGGGGGCCGGTGTGACAGATACCGTGAGGGCGTCGAGCTCAGCCAAAGACAAGGGACCACCGAGCACGTCCGGTGTGGGAGTCGGTACGGGAGCAGCTGCGGGAGACGGTGCGGGAGCAGGTGCGGGAGCAGTTGCGGGAGCCGGTGCGGGAGCCGGTGCGGAAGCAGGTGCTCCCAAGAAGTTAGCAAGGGGAAAGTCCTCTGCATTTTTTTCTGGATTTTGCCTTGTCCAAGTGAAAACGCCCGTCACCAAGGAAGTAAACAAATCTGCAACCACCTATTTTGTGGCAGCTACCACTGTTGCGACTGTCTAAGATGATTTCTTCTCAACCGCAATCTCAACCTTCTTGTCGATGTTTTCTTCAGTTAACCTCCGTCTTTCCTTTCTCTCCTTCGTGGTCTCCCGGTAGTACTTCTTCCACGTGGCGCCGTCTCCGACACCATGCACGCGTCCATACGACGGTCGAGTATCCACCGGTTGTCGTTTCAATATGTTCAACGCTCAGTTGAATGGAGTGTCCCACTTGGGCCTCGCCAATGCCTCAAACAGCTAGTCGCTTTCGGCCGCAATCCGGTGCTGCTCTCTCTGCAAAAGGCACAAGGATCGTTTACAAATATGACTAATGTGTGCAGTCGAATTGATCAGAAACTAAAATTACCAGCAGTCTCATGAACTCCGTAATGACCGGTGTTGTCTCATAAACCTTCTTCACTGGGTCCCAACGGTGTCGGGCCCTCAGGACGTCACGCTCCTACGGGATGGTGAAATCCGCCAAGGGGTCTGGGATGCCCAGACTCGCGGCTTCCGCGTCCTCCTTGGCCCATTTGGACCTCTTTCCGCCGTAACCACGGCTTCCGAGGTGGTGGCTCCCAATGTTCCTCTCTTGAAGCCCCTTCATGTACTTAGACTTTATTTTGGCAGCTTCGGCCTTGCAAGCCTCCTTGAATATTTGAAACTGCTCTTTCATGACTATCGAATTATTCTTTACAATCTCGGAGTAGGGTTCCTTCTTGTCGATGATCCTTTCTTTCACTCGAGTTTTCCAGGCGGCCAACGCGTCGCTAAACTTGGTCATGGTGTGTTTGTTTATCTTCTTCATTGCCGGGTCCTCGTCTGGATCTTCATAATCCTTCTCATTCCGGCCCGGGACCAAGAATATCTGGTGAAACTTCTTGTCACGACCGGCTTTTCAATAAAATGTTTATTGATAAAACCGATCTTTTAAACCCAGTATAGGAAAAGTCATCCTTTATGGTAGACAAAAGCTTGATAAATAGAGAACCAGTAGCATCAAATATATTACAGGGTTGAGCTGAGGCTGCTCAACAATTTATTTCAAACTCGCCAATATCTTACATATGGGCGGTTATGACATAGGGGTGTGGTGGCATGCTACTAGCTCGAGGAAAAGTGGTGGTGGATAACTTGACTTCTACTGGTAGCACATCGAGCGTCGAGGTGAGGCTCGATGAATTTATTTCGGGGTTGCGGAAGCGGATAATACAATGACCGAGACATGATCGCACAGGACTGACTGGGACTCCTCTAGGCGTCGGACTCGCTATCAAACTCTTCATCCATGAGATCGCCTTCATCAACATCTAGCCAAATCAACAAGCCAGGTGAGTACTTGAAAGTACTCGCAAGACAGTTTGGACAAAAGATATAATCAATGAATGCATGAATGCGTCATGAACAAAGGATGATGCTCATATAACAATGGTAATATTGCAGGACTTGATAAATAAAATAAATAACTGAAAACCGATCGGGTGTCTGGAGCGACGCCTCAAAAGGTAAATAAATAAAATGCATGCCGCAGTCGGGCGTCTAAGCGACACCACATAAAGGGCTTAAAAGAAATGCCGCAGTCGGGCGTCTTAGCAACACCACATAAAGGCTTAAAAGAAATGCCATAGTCGGACGTCTGGGCGACATCACATAAAGGGCTTTGAAAGAAATGCCACAGTCGGACGTCTGGGCGACATCACATAAAGGGCTTTAAAAGAAATGCCACAGTCGGACATCTGGGCGACATCA
>NC_057810.1:314011892-314088277 GCF_018294505.1 Triticum aestivum
CACATAAAGGGCTTTAAAAGAAATGCCACCGTCGGACATCTGGGAGACATCACATAAAGGGCTTTAAAAGAAATGCCACAGTCGGACGTCTGGGCGACATCACATAAAGGGCTTTAAAAGAAATGCCACAGTCGGACGTCTGGGCGACATCACATAAAGGGCTTTAAAAGAAATACCACAGTCGGACGTCTGAGCGACATCACAAACAGGACCTATAACAAAAATAAATAACAGGTCTGCCACCGTCGGGCGTCTAAGCGACATCGCAGACAAGGCTTGTAATAAATGTAAATAACAAGATTAGTCCATCCACAAGAAAAATCTTTTAACCGGATTTATCACGCATAAATCCCACCGGAGTTTTGTCACTGAGGCTGATACCTGACAAGATAAGATGAATATAGTACTTGAACAAAGTACAAGATAATTGAAAGATTTGAGACTCTGCAGAGTTTGGATGAACTGACCACAGCCAACGGATTTCCATAGTCACGAAGGACTAGTTCCGTTTACTGTATTTCAGTAGTAACACATTTAACTAGTACACACCCATTTCACCTCACGATGCCAGGAATCACCCTGGACAGCGTCCAAGAAAAACTTTGAGACGGGGAGGCCACAACCTCGAATAGCATGGGATCAAATTTCTGTACGCGCGCTCTAAGGGGTTCCCCCCCTCTCGGTCCCAACCGGAAACACCCATGCCCCTTGACCGGATGAAGGGATTTAATCCAGGGCCATGGAACCCTCACCCCGGCCTCTCTATTTGGTGTGTACCAGGAAAACGATTTGCAACTTACTATGCCATATTCCTTTCGGAAAACATGTGACAGTATAGGAAGGAATGAATGGAAATGTGATTTGTTTCACAATGACACGGAAGTCAAATAATCTGGCATAAGACTGGCATGTCACACACTGCCATCTTACCCATCCTCATGCCAACACATGGCTATGCAAATATGTATCCAACAACATAATGCTTTCCGAAACTTACTTTCCGATTATGTGCATGAAATATAACATTCAAAGTGATGTTCATAAACATGCCATGACCATACTAAAATGCAAACATGCAACAACACTCATCATATCAAGAGTTCAAACATGCTTGCCTGGTTCGGAGTAGTCAGAGTCTAACTGTGCGAAGTTTGCAGCTCCGTCACCTCCTCCGGTATGTACGGTATAAGAAAAATACGTATGCAACGTAAATACCGTGAGTGTACAGAAAAGTGTTCCAAATATTTTTCAAATTAATATGATAAAAAACTAGACAAAAATTTGAAGAGGACAGAAAAAGAATCACTCAAAAATTCATTTTTGTTAAAAGGTTATAAGGGTTTTGACCGAAGGACCCATCTATAATGAAACAGAAAACTTCCAGGGGGCTTTGCAGAAAAATCCAGAAAAACGGTTCAGAGTGGAAGCGTATTTGCTAGAGTACGCTTTCAGTAAACAATTTAAAAAAAACAAAGGAGAGGCTGACGGGCGGGTCCCACCGTCAGGTTTGAAATTTCAAACGAGGGAGTCGGGGCTCGTCGGCGCCCGAGAGCCGCGGTGGTCGCCGGCGGCGATCCACGGCGAGACAGGGAGATCGGAGAGTACCTTCGTGTTCAGGGCGCCATTCCGCGTCTGTGGGAGGTGGTGGTGGTCGCCGGCGAGTACCACGTCGGCGGCGACGCTTGCTCTAGCGGACGGCGAATTGGGTGGTCGTGAATCTCGCTGGAGAGAGCTGCGAGGTCGAAATTGAGGTGGGGGTTATCCTACTAGAGGTGGTACGAGGCTAAGGGCGAAAGTAGGGTGGCGGAGGAGTTCTCACCGGAGAGAACGATGCCGGAGCCCGAGGCGGACGGAGGTGGCCGGAGTCGAGGAGGAAAGGCCCCTCGAGGCTCGTTCAGTGGCTGGGCGGGGTCTGGTGAGGTGGTGGAGTCGTGCGGGGGCGAGAGCAAGCTCGGGGTGCTATATATAGCCGCCCCGAGGCGGTTGCCGAGAACGGGGTTCTCCGGCGAGGTGATTACGGCGACGCTTTGGTTGCACGGGAGGGTTCAGAGGTTGAGCGTCATCGTGGGTGTTCCATGGTTCCGTTTAGGTGCTAACCGCGTCGGGATTTGGTTGCTTAGGGGGAGCTCGACGGAACGGGGCGGCGCGGGCCCGTCGGCGGCAGGGAGCATGCTCTGTGCATCCCGCGCCACGGTGACGATGCTGCATGCGTGCCCTGGCGAGGAAATGGCCACACGGAGCCACCAGGGGGTTTGGGCGGCGCCGAACGACATTGAGCCGCCGTTTTGTTCCCTGTCGGCCGTTACGGTGATTCGGCCGCCGCAAGACACGCCGGCGCAGGCGGGCCAGGGCGCCACCGACGCCAGGAAGGCGCCAAGTGCGTGTGTGAGGCTTCGGACAAGCAAGCTAGGCCGTGATCAACGTGCCAAGTGCACTTTGAGCATGTGACTGAATTTCTGACGAAGATCGACACTGAAACTCTGAACTTAACTGAAGATGAATAGAAACAGTGCATGCAAGGTGTTCGACAGAACGATCTAGGCATGTAGGGATTTTTCCCTGAGCTGGTTTTTTGTGGAGGGGCCTCTCATTGCATCTAGAGGCTGCCTGAATATTTGTGGAATTTTTGGAGAGGTGTAGATATGAATTTCACCAAATTTGGCAAATCTGGTCCAAACTTGCAGTGAGTGAAATTTGAAATATTTGAAAAGGATAAGAGTGGATCAAGATGGTTCTGGGTTGTGGGTACAAAGGACTATCCAGGGGTGTTGAGTTGAGGTCAAAAGTCAAAAGCATTAGGGTACTTGCTTTGCAATTCACCTAGGCTCAAAAGAAAAGACAGAATTATTTTGGGAGGAGAATTAGTTGGAATAAAATCCAAAAATGGATTTTATTAGTTTGGACAGAATGTTTGGGTTGTACCAAAGTGGGAGGAGGGGTTTTGGGAAAATTTCACCGTAGGAGGCATGGTAAAATTTAGAAGGGATCAAAACCAAATAAAATCCCAAAAACTAAAAGGGTTTTCTTTTTAAAAGAAACTAAATCCAAGAAAAGGATTTTTGAGACGACAAACTTAGAAGATGGTTTTTAGGAAGGGTTTAAATGACCTTCTTTCAAACCAAGCAAGGCTCTTTCTGAAAACAAAATCACAAAACTAGAAGATGGTTTTTAGGAGGGAGCTCCTCATATTTTCTATCTTCTGTAGTTTCTCATCGTTGATGCTGGCGGTTGTCTGTACGATGCAGCCTATTTGATTGCAGTAGCATCAACGCGCTTCCTCGGGCACCTTTGGCTCAAAAATGCCGTCGTCCACCTCCGTGACCACCAGTCTAGTAGTCCTGAGTTTGTTAGGAAGCCATGGCCTCTTTGCTTTCGGTTCTACACCTTCTCCGCTCCCCGAGGCAGCACTGATCTTAGTCTCAGCGTCGGTCTCGATGCCGGTCTGAGTCTCAGTGCCGGTCTCAGTCTCAGCACCGGTCTGCGTGTCAGTCTCAGTCCTCGATGCCACCGGTGGGCCCAGCAACAACATTGGTTGATCATCGGTAAGGCTAAAAAATTCGTCTGCCGCCCGCTAGACGTCGTCACAATCACCAAAACCCTGTCCTTCATTGTTGCTAGCCATGTTTCCTATGATTAAATCTAGTCAATGAATTCTAGACCTAATAAAAGGAATAATGACATAAAAAAGGCCTATTGTTTTGCAAGAATGTTGACTCCTTCCTGGTTCGGCAAATCTCGGGCACTCGATATGTCCTTGTTTGTAGCACAAGTCATGCCGAAATTCACGGAAAATTTCGGCATGACCTTTGCTAAAAAGTGGACAAATCGAGAACCTGAAATTTGCCGGAACAGAAATGAATCAACATTCTGGCAAAACATAGGCCACTCAGCATCATTCCCTGGAAACAACAAAGCCACTTGGGCACAATCGAACAACTTGAATGAAAAGATATAACATGACCACTTCAATGAAAAGATATAATCAATAATAAAAGTCTAGGAAGGGATCATCTTTAAAATAAAATTTGCCTAAATTCTTTTCATTGAAAAATAGTGGTCTTTTCAAAAATAAAAAACCTTTGCAAAATGACCTCACTAAACACTTCTCTGCCTAGGACAGAACCCAAATTACGTTGATCTAGCTATTCCTCTCTCTCACACAAACACACATTATTATCTCCAACCCTTCTCTGCCTAGGACAGAACCCAATTAAATTGCAAAGGAACTCCATTTCTCTAACCCTTCTGACGTAATGCTCTAAAATAAAATTTTCCACTAACCTAGCCAACCTACTTAACCTAGCTTGTTAATCCAACGAACCTAATTAACCTACCTATTTAACCTAGTTAGTTAATCTAGTTTACCTAGATAATTAACCCTAATTAAACTAGTTAATGCAGCTAGTTCTCTGTCAAAGCCCTAAATAAATTTTTGCACTAATTAACCTAGATAATTAACCTAATTAAACTAGTTAACCTGACTAGTTCTCTATCAAAGCCCTAACTAAATTTTTGCACTAACCTAGATAATTAACCTAATTAAACTAGTTAACCTAACTACTTCTCTGTCAAAGCCCTAACTAAATTTTTGCCCTAACCTAGATAATTAACCTAATTAAACTAGCTAACCTATGCATGGGAGAGAGAGGAGGGGTGGGGGCTTACAGAGGATGGCTCCGGTGGTGGCGAGGGAGGCAGTGGTGGCGAGGGAGGCAGGGGCGTCTCCGGTGACGGCGAGGGAGGCAGTTGAGGCGAGGAAGGATCCGGTGGCGTCGACGGCGGCTCCGGTGGCGTTGACGAGGCCGCGCGGCTCCATGGCGTTGGGGCGGCTCCGGTGGCGTTGATGGCGCACGACTCTGGTGGTGTCGACGTCGGCAGGAGACGGCGGCGAAGTGGGGCGACGGCGAATCGGGGAGACGACAGCGGGGTGGGTTGAGGGATTTGGGGAAGAAGTGGTGGCCGGGGGAAAATGGTTTTTTGGTTAAGTCAAACTTAGTGGTAGCAAGTTTGGTAAAACGCGCTATAGCTAAGATAGCTATAGCGGTTTTTGCAAAACACGCTGCTGCTATAGCTATGTAATTTTCTTCCATTTTTTAATTTCTTTTTCTGTTTCTATAGCGGGGGTCTAGGACACGCGCTGCAGCTACGTTAGCTATAGCACCTCTTACGAACACACGCTACTGCTATGCCTTCCTCCGTTTTTTCGCTTTTTCATTTATTTTGCTTTACATTTTATTTTTTCCTTTCTCCTTTTTCTATTTCTTTCATTTTCATTTACTTTTCTATTTGTTTTTAATCTTATTTTATTTCCGTTAGTAGTAGCGCTCTTCTTAGGAAACGCGCTACTACTTATGCCCTAGCGGTAGCGCGGTTCTTCCAAGCCCGCTACTGCTATGCGTAGCCTATCATTCCAGCAATGGGGATATTAGTAGTAGAGCTTTTGCCATTACACGCGCTACTGCTAAGGTTGTATCTGTAGTGCGGTTTTTTCTCAATCGCTACTGCTATCTAGCACTAGCGCCCTTTTTGGACCCGCGTTGTTGCTAAATTTCTGTGTATAAGGTTTTCCCTAGTAGTGAGATGATGAGCACATCTCCCCTACTCCACTATCACAGGTGCTTGCTCGAACTTGGCACTATTATATGTGGTTGCATGTTGCGTATGATGTCTAGCTTGTATTGCTTCTAACTTTGTTGAATTGCATCTGCTTACTTTACACATAATGCATATGAATATGACACGTGTTCCTGTTTCTACATCAGACTACTGTTCTTGCATATCCTGCATCAGTCACTTATGATAAGGCACCTTTAAGTCGCCACTGTGATATTGGTTCTGTCTTGCATATGATTTCTAGCATGTACTACTTCTAATTTGTTGAAACGCCATATAGTTTGAACTTGGCAGAGTGATATTGGTTGCATCTTTCATATGGTGTCTAGCTTGCAGTGCTTCTAATTTGTTGAAATGCCTTTTGCTTAGTTACCACATCATAGGTGTGAATATGTCATGCCATCCTGTTTTTCATACATATTCCATCCTCGCATCATGTGTTTGCCTTTCATCTGAGTAGTGTTTGTCAGTATCATGCATGAATGACTTCTGAAGAGAGAATTTTATTCCTTTTTCTTATCGGTTTGACTTCACAATGCAAAATCATTACAGCTGAAGGAAATTAGTCCGGCAGTGGATGATGGTAGTCCTTCGGAGCAACTCAAATAGGGGGTCTCTACAGATTCTACTCCACCATCCTCCCAACAAGATTCTCAAGACAACACAAGGCTGGACAGTCAATGTAGCTATGTAGATGATGAGCACATCTCCCCTACTCCACCATCACAGGTGCTTGCTCTAACTTGGCACTATTATATGCGGTGTCATGTTGCGTATGATGTCTATCTTGTATTGCATCTAACTTGAATTGCATCTTCTTACTTTACACATAATGCCCGTGAATATGACATGTGTTCCTTTTTCTAGAACATACGTGTACATGATGAGCATATCTCCCCTACTCCACCATCACAAGTGTTTGCTCTTACTTGGAACTATTATATGTGGTTGCGTTTTCCGTATGATGCCTAGTTTGTATTGCTTCTGATTATGTGGAATTGCATCTGTGTAGCTTACAACTTATACCTACAACGATCACTTACCCATAAGACACATTAAACTTGGGACTGTGATGTAGGTTGCATCTTGCATTGTCTTCTAGCTTGTACTGCTTCTAATTTCTTGAAATGGCACTAACGACGAGACACTTTTTACCTGATAGAGTGATATTGGTTGCATGTTCATATGGTGCCTAGCTTTCATTTCTTCTAATTTTGTTGAAATGCCTTCCGCTTACTGTTTTTTCATGCATATTCCATCCTCCTATCGTACGTGTGAATATGAAACACAGTCTTTTTTTGTATATATTCCATCCTCCTATCCTGCGCTTGCCTTACATCAAAGTAGTGTTCGTCTGTATCATGCATGAACCAGTTATGCAGACTTAATTTTATTCATCTTCTTGTGGTTTTGACTTCATGAGGTAATATCAGAAAATAGGAAGGAAAAGAGTAAGTTAGGGGATGTTGGTGGTCCTCCGCACCAACGCAAATAGAGACTCTCTAGATTTGCCACTGCTACTGCCAATGAAGTTGAAGTCCCACATCTACATGATGAGTTCATCTCTCGTACTCCACCATCGTAGGTGCTTGCTCTAAGTTGACAGTGTGATAATTAGTTTCATGTTGCATATGTTGTATATCCTGTATTTCTTCTATTTTGGTTAAATTGCACCGGCTGAGTTTATACGTTATACATGTGCATATGACATGGCTTTCTGTGTCTAGAATACACTGCATCTATCTATCATACCATGTCCTTACATCAAAGTACTGCTATTGTGTATCCCGCATCAGTCACTCCTGATTGGACGCTTTTAACATGGCAGTTTGATAGTGGTTGCATCTTGCATTGATTTCTACGTTGTACTACTTCTAATTTTTTGAATTGCCACTTATGACAAGACACTTAAACTTGGCAGAGTAATATTGGTTGCATCTTTCATATGGTGTCTAGCTTGCATTACTTCTATTTTCTTGAAAATCCTTCTGCTTAGTTTGCACATCGTAGCTGTGAATATGTCATGTCGTCCTATTTTTCTTACATATTCCATCCTCATACGGTTGTCTTACATCAAAGTATTGCTTGTCTGTATCATGCATCAATGAGTTCTGAAGAGCGGTTTTATTCTTTTGTGTTGTGGGTATGGCTTGACATGGCAAAGTCAAAAAAGAGCAAGGAAAATAATATAGTAGGGAGTGCTGTTACTCGTCGGGTGAAACGGAAAAGGATCTGCCGTCGAGATTCTACTGGTACTTATAGTGCAGTAGAAGGTCCAAGTCCACAGGCTAAATCTGCAAACACAGTATCACCTGCTCCACTAGATGCAGCTTCCGCTTCAACTGTACCAGCATCTCAACGAGTTACTCGTTAGTTTGCTCCGGAACTGGCCAGTTCCCAAGCTATCTTCACACCTAACACTACTTCCGAAGCACTGCTGACACAACAGGACTTGGCAAGATCAGATGAACCTCATGAGGATCAACACCAAGACGGTACCTGACCGAGTCAAGTTGAAGTTGCATGCTCCTTTATATGTACTCTCACAGTTTGATGTACACTAACACTTTCCATATTCGTTGTTGAACTAGCACCACGGCGCAAGCGGAAACAGACATGTTTTTCAGTCTGCTCTGCGACAGTATCGGTACCACCTTAGAAAATCTCACTTTGAAGGCAAGGCTAACAATGAAATCGCCCAAACATCTCTAGTGGAATATATTACAGATGAAGACTGGACATCCCTCGTTAAACACTGGTCTGATCCAAAGTATCAGGTAGGCTATATATATTTGATCAGACCACATATTGAACTTGTATTTATGTATGTGCCTTACAAGTGTATTGTCTTCTCGGCTAACTGTTTGAAGAACAAAACCAACCGTTCTAAAGTGAAATTCCAACAGACAACAGGATCTTGTAGCTATATTGCACACTGCGAGGCTCTTGTAAATAGCTACTACTTCCTTCTTTTTCTTGTGCCATATTATCGTATCTATATTGACTTGTTCCAAATATAGAGGAAAGCCCGTGCGGACCAAAAAGAACATGAACCGAATGCAATGCAAATCTTCAAGGATTGCTACACCAGCAAGATGAAGGGCATGAGCACACCAGTTCAAGCCGCTGTTGTAAGTCCTTACTCCTCCTGCCTTTGAACTGATTGGTACTGTGATGTGTTCATTTAACTACTTGGTTTGCAGCTAATGTCAGTTACTCTATTCACTTGTATACACAGTTGTCTTAACGTATCATTTCACCTTACATGGTTTAAAAGAGATGAAGGATATTCTTTTGGTCTTGATCTGTAATCTAGTTGTTATGTTCACGTGCGCACAGAATGATAAAATATCCTGTTTGTTTTATATATGTTTGCCCATGATATGAATAATGTCATACTATGCTCATCCTACGTTAAACCATGTCTCTTTATCCTTAGATGTCAACGAATGTGAGGAAATAGACAATACAGTAGGCATGCTACATGGACATATGTTCCGAAAGTGATTTTATTATGTAGTTGGCACTACAATACATGCTAATGTATTACCGTAGTTCACCAAAATAAGTTATGTATAAACGTTTAACCTACTTTGTTTGTTGTTTTCTCATTAGTAACTTATCTGGTACACTAATCTACAAGTTCAAACTTTCAGGAAGCTATGTAACAAATGATTGAACAACCACAACCACCTGAAGGTGACGAGGCCACCACAAGCACAATGTCACCTCTTGTTGAAGTGTGTCAGTATCTCTCCAGTAATAGTGCAAAATGCACCTTCCTGCGTAATTCGGGGTTGGTTGTCAAGGTAACCTTGTCAAAATCACCTACTGAACAAAATCTTCCTGCTAGACAGAGTGATATATCTGTGCTCTAGACACAAGTCCAATCCCTAATGGACGTCGTTTCGGAAACAAGAATAGTGGTTGACAAATGTCATCAAGATATAAATGGTTTTGAAACTAGACTATCAGACATTTTCTTCGTTGTTCAAGAGCAATGGCGGAAAAAAGGTGAAGATCATGCTGCTCCATCAGATTCTACAGCCTGAAACATTATCACTCAGGTTAAATGATATGTTCTTCTATACATCTGATGGTGCTTTTATCTGGAAGGACTGTGAACTTTATGCCAACAGGCCTTTTGTTGCATGGTTGGAATTTTTTTTGTTGTGATACAACATTTATGATGCTGCCATAGGTTGCAGTAATTATGACACTATTTTTGTATAGTGTAGGTTTATCTTAGTAATTTATTAGGCCGAAAGCTAGGAGCCCAACATGCCAACATTCGTCGGTCCCATTCCAATTGGGCTAAAAACGATTACGGGCCGGAATTGGCATGTAGCCCACTAAAAATATCTGGGCCTAAATCAGCATAAGCTTTCATATTTTTCTGGTAGGCCTGTGCCCATAGTGGGCCTTCAACAGGCCTAAACATAATTTGGGCCCTCAGTAAAGATAGGCCGTTTACAGGTGTAAATATCTCGAGCCCATAAAAAACATGGGCCTTTAATAGACCGAAAGTGAGATTGGGCCTTGAATGTGCCAAATAACCCACTGGTCTTAGCAGGCCGAAATGGTGGCCCATTTACGATGCGGATCTTTGACAGGCCGAAATTCGGACGGGCCGTAAATGTGACGACCTAATACATGGGCCTTTAACAGGCTTGAAATACATCGGGTCGTAATTCGGCCCAATTACTTAGCGGACTATTAACGGGCCAGAAGTGACCATGGGCCGCGATGATGACAAGTTTAGCACAGGCTGTTGATGGGCCTATTTAACAGAGGATGTTGGGCCTTTAGCTGGGCCGACCCATTATGGTCTGCAAAATCTTGTGGGCCTTTAGCTGGGCTGGCCCATTGTCGTTCGCTAAATCTTGTGGGCCTTTAGCTGGGTTGGCCCATTATGGGCTGCAAAATCTTGTGGGCCTTTAGCTGGGCCGACCCATTATGGTACGCTGAATCTTGTGGGCCTTTAGCTGGGCCGGCCCATTATGGTCTGCAAAATCTTGGGGGCCTTTAGCTGGGCCGGCCCATTGTCGTCCGCTAAATCTTATGGGCCTTCGGTTGGGCCGGCCCATTTAAACTTTATGGGCCACTTTTGGGCCGGTCCACGTGTCAACATATCATAGGCCCATCTCGACCATTGGATGAGTGACACCTGTGCCAACGCAGAGCTGACGCGTGGATCCGTCAGCCAAATGAGAATTTTACACATGGAAAATCGGCATTGGTCGTGGCTGTTAGCGGGTTATCAGATCCAAAAACCGGAGCTGATAGGTTAACGGCGGTTAACGGCGTCCCGTTACGGTGGATGCCACGTGTCGGTCACCCTTGACGAAAGCCCTTCTATGACGCGCGATTTATCATCATGGAAGTGGACACTTCCGTGATGATAATTTTGGTAATGTCATGGAACACTTCTATGACAGCACAGGTATGACTATCTTGATTCTCTCATAAAATCGTAATGGATGTCATGCATGACAGAAAACGCGACCTAGTGTGACAAACACGTATCATCACGGAAGTGTATTTTTTTGTAGTGTTAAGAACTCCCACTTAAATAGACATCCCTGAAGTCATCTAAGTGATACGTGATCCAAATAAACTAACCCATGTCTGATCATCACGTGAGATGGGGTAGTCATGAATGGTGAACATCTCTATGTTGATCATATCTACTATATGATTCATGTTCGACCTTTTGGTCTCCAGTGTTCCGAGGCCATGTCTGTACATGCTAGGCTCGTCAAGTTTAACCCAAGTATTACGCATGTGCAAAACTGTCTTGCACCCGTTGTATGTGAACATAGAGTCTATCACACCAGATCATCACGTGGTGTCTCAACACGATGAACTGTAGCAACAGTGCATACTCAAGGAGAATAGTTTTACCTTGAAATTTAGTTAAGGGATCATCTTATAATGCTACCGCCGTACTAAGGAAAATAAGATGCATAAAAGATAAACATCACATGCAATCAAAATATGTGACATGGTATGGCCATCATCATCGTGTGCTTTTGATCTCCATCTACAAAGCATCGTCATAATTTCCATCGTCACCGGCTCGACACCTTGATCTCCATCGTTGCGTCGTGGTCGTCTTGCCAACTATTGCTTCTGCAACTATTGCTAACTCATAGCGATAAAGCAAAGAAATTACATGGTGTTTGCATTTCATACAATAAAGAGACATCCATAAGGCTCTTGCCGGTTGCCAGATATCTTACAAAACAAGATCATATCATATAATAACGTTTATCACATCATGACTTGACCATATCACATCACAACATACCATGCAAAAACAAGTTAGACGTCCTCTACTTTGTTGTTGCAAGTTTTATGTGGCTGCTACGGGCTTCTAGCAACAACCGTTCTTTCCTATGGAAAAACCACAACAGTGATTCGTCAAGTTTACTACTTTAACCTTATTCAAGGACTGAGGGAGTCCTGGACTAGGGGGGTCCTCGGGGAGCTGGCCGATGTGACATGGGCCAGACTGATGGGCCATGAAGATATGAGATAGAAGGCCTTCTCCCGTGTCTGGATGGGAGGCTCCTTTGCATGGACGGCAAGCTTGGCGTCCGGATGTTTCCTTCCTCTGTAAACCAACTTTGTACAACCCTAGTCCCCTCGTGTGCCTATATAAACCGGAGGGTGTAGTCCGTAGAGACAAGGACAATACAGGCTAGACATCTAGGGTTTAGCCATTACGATCTCGAGGTAGATCGACTCTTGTAACACCTATACTCATCAAAGTCAATCAAGCAGGAAGTCGGGTATTACCTCCATTAAGAGGGCCCAAACCTTGGTAAACATCGTGTCCCTTGCGTCCTGTTACCTTTGATCATTAGATGCATAGTTCGGGACCCCCTACCCGAGATCTGCCGGTTTTGGCACCGACATTGGTGCTTTCATTAAGAGTTCCATTGTGCCATCACTAGAAGGCTCAATGGCTCCATCGATCACCTACAACAATACTGCCCTGGGGGAGACATTTCTCCCCGGCCAAATTTTCGTATTCGGCGGCTTTGCACTGCGCGCCAACTCGATTGGCCATCTGGAGCACATCACGACCACAATCACCGCTCTGGCCTTAGATCCGGAGGGCACCACCAGGTCTGAAGACGGGAGTTTAAAACCTACCGGAGAATCGGAGGGGATCGCATCATCGGTAGGAACGGAGTCATGCCAGGCTCCCTCTATCCTCATGGAGCCGGACTCGCCTCTGGACACTAACTCCAAACTCTCGAGATCTGCGTCATATGAGCTTGGCCAGGGAACTTCTGTCCCGCCCTGCTCCAGGGACTCTCGCTTCCCTATCCAAACCTCACTCTTAAACGAGGCCCTGGACTTAATGCGATCTCTCAGCATTGCAGAAGAATCGCTGCCAAACTACGCCCATCCCACACTAGGCGCTGAGAGCGGGGAATTTTACGTCCCACCCGCCACCCACTTCATAGCCACTATTAAGGACTTAACCGACATGCTCGATTACGCTTCCGAAGACATCGACGGCATGGACGACGATGCCGGAGAAGAGCAAAGCCAGAACGCGCCATTTATCGGACGTTGGATGGCCACTTCCACATAGGACATGTACATGGCGGACACACCCAAAGAGGATGATGGTGATTGTGGGAAGGATCCAGTCGAGGACAAGCCTCCCGTGGCACCACCAAAGCTTCGACGTCAGCGGCGCCGCTCGAAATCGCGTCGCAAAAAAGACATCAATACCGGCACCGGAGACAACAATACTCCGGATAATGCCAAAGACCAAGAAGCCCCTATCGAACCAACATCCGAGCATGATGATTGGGAGGATGGGCAAGTCAACCCCGATGATCCTAACTACTTACCGATCTCTAAAGAGGACGAGAGCCTCGGCGACAGAGATTTCATCGTGCTAGAGGAACCCCTCGAACAAGAGCGCTTTAAGCGCCGGCTAATAGCCACTGGAAGAAGCCTGAAAAAGAAGCAGCAACAGCTTCAAGCTGATTAAGATCGGCTCAATGACAGATGGACTAATGTCCTGGCAGCCGAGGAATACGGCCTGGAATGCCCAACTAAGAGTTACCCGAAGCACAAGCTGCTACCCCAATTCGACGATGAGGCTCCAGAGCCTATATTACCAACACGTAATGCTGCCGACAGACCTGACCGACCAGCACGTGGCCAGGACAGAGCGGAAACTCAAGCCGAACACCAGCCTGCACCACCCCGCCATAAAGGCAGAGAGACAGCAGCCATAGGATACACTTATGACCTATGACAGGACCTGGATAATAGAGCCGGTCAGACCAGATTAATCAATGGATCAAGGGGGCATGCCCTAGCGTGAGAAGACGACCATCAGGCCTGGCGCGACAAGCACACCTTCACCCAGGCCAAAAACTGTATGCGGACTCCATCCGAACTGCGTCATGACGTTGCACGATACAGAGGCGCCACGCACCCCCTATGCTTCACCGATGAGGTAATGGAGCACCAGCTCCTAGAAGTATTTAAACCCGTGAACATTGAATCATACGATGGCACAACAGATCCCACAGTATGGATTGAAGACTTTCTTCTCCACATTCACATGGCTCACGGTGACGATTTACACGCCATCAAATACCTCCCCCCTGAAACTTAAGGGACCAGCTCGGCACTGGTTAACAGCCTCCCAGAAAACTCTATTGGAAGCTGGGAAGACCTGGAGGATGCCTTTAGAGACAACTTCCAAGGCACTTATATCCAGCCTCCAAACGCTGATGACCTCAGTCACATAGTCCAGCAACCTGGAGAGTCAGCCAGAAAATTCTGGACCCGGTTCCTAATTAAAAAGAACCAAATTGTTGATTGTCCGGATGCCGAGGCTCTAGCAGCCCTCAAGCACAGCATTCGCGACGAATGGCTCACCCGACACCTCGACCAAGAAAAGCCAAAGTCCATGGCAGCCCTCACATCAATCATGACCCGCTTTTGTGCAGGCGAAGATAGCAGGCTAGCCCGTAGCAGCAACAATACCGGCAACCCTGGCACTTCTGAAGCCACAAACAGCAACGGCAGGCCCCGAAGCAACAAAACAAGCGTCGGAGCAACATTGACAATGCCGAAGACACAGCGGTCAACGCTAGATTCAGTGACTCCAAACCTGGTCAGTCGAAGAGCCATTCAAAAGAAACAAAGAGGGTTCATCTAGCCTGGACAGAATACTCGATCGACCTTGCCAGATTCACGACACCCCCGACAAGCCTCCCAACCATACCAACAGAAGTTGTTGGGTCTTTAAACAGGTCGGTAAGTTAAACACCAATCACACCGGGAAAGGGTCGCCCAGCGAGGATGACGATGAGGAGCCTCGCCCATCGAACACAGGGGACAGAAGAAATTTCCCCCTGAGGTCAAAACGGTGAACATGATATACGTTACTCACATCCCTAAGAGGGAGCGCAAGCGCGCGTTAGAGGACGTCTATGCGATAGAGCCAGTCGCCCCAAAATGCAACCCATGTTCAGCATGCCCGATCACCTTCGATCGCAGAGACCATCGGACCAGTATCCATCATGGAGGTTCAGCCACGTTGGTCCTCGAACCAATTATCGATGGATTCCACCTCACGAGAGTCCTCATGGACGGCGGCAGTAGTCTTAACCTGCTCTATCAGGACACAATCCGCAAAATGGGTATTGACTCGTCAAGAATCAAGCCCACCAAAACTACCTTCAAAGGAGTAATACTTGGTGTAGAGGCCCGCTGTATGGGCTCAATCACATTGGAGGTCGTCTTTGGATCGCCGGACAACTTCTGACGCGAAGACTTGATCTTCGACACCGTCCCTTTCCGCAGTGGCTGTCACGCACTGCTCGGACGAACTGTGTCTGCCCGCTTCAATGCAGTCCCGCACTATGCTTATGTAAAACTCAAGATGTCAGGACCACGTGGTGTTATAACAGTCCGTGGAAACATGGATCGCTCCCTCCGTACTGAGGAACACACTGTGGCCCTCGCAGCGGAAGTACAGGTCGGCCTTCTCATGCCAAACCGCACATCGGCAATCAAGCCCCTGGACCCTGTCAAACGAGTCCGTACTACCCTATTGAATGAGAATCAAGCTCGTCAGGAGCTCGATTAACAATTTGGCCTCTGTCTTAGCCTCAACCGAACTGCGGCATATGTACCGCGTGCACATAACTATGCGCTAAAGATACCATGGGCAAAGATGGAGGCATATCAAAGATAAAGTCCACAATATGGCTCGACCCCACCTGGACCCTCTTACCCTCTTTCTCCTTATTTTTTTTCTTTTTTCAGGTTCCTTAAAACCCACATCACCCTTTGATGGTGCCAAGGGCCCCTTTCTCCCAGCCCCTTATGAAAACCCAATCATCGATCCTCTCAAAGGATTACACACCAAGGTGAAAAGAAGCGCGGATGTATGGCAGAGTTTCTAAAGAATCTTTAAAGATCGCCTCTTCCTTTTTTAGTATCTGTGCATAGTTTTCCCTTGTCCTCGTCTTGTAAAAATAACCTCGATGCTTATACCAGCATCTGTACAAATACGTTTTGACTTATCAATCAGACTATAAAGGAAACAATTTTTCGCCCAACCTAATCGGTACTGGCTTATTTCCTAATATGTATTCCCCCTTTTACCTTCGTCTGATTGTCATGTACACCTTGGCATGACTTAATTGCCGGCGGCTCAATTCAGCCACGGACATCTCTTAAAAATAACATAAGTCTGAACACTTCTATAGTACAACTCGGCGTCCTGAATATAGCATTATATGCATCGGCTCCGAATAATGTCTTGGATCAATAGTTGGGTTGCCCGGCTCCTATGGTTATTACCTTACGTTCCGATTGTTCGGCTAAGGTAGTAAAGGGAGAACTACTACGATTGTGTTTCTGGCTCATCCGGATAAACACCTCAGTGTAGAAAGTCGAAAACTGACTGTCATGATGCGGCGAGAGCTGGTCAGCTATTCGGCGACTAATTAAAAAACTCTTGCGATTTTTTTGCGTTATGCGACGGACCGGTCTTTACCGTTACGGGCATCTACAGCACCCATGTTCGGACCATCGAACAATACCAGGGGTTTTGCCTACAATCCTATTGTTAAACACCTATGGCTAAGTGAGAGTAATAAAGCCGCATAGTCTGATTGCCTGGTTCGCCGCACTAACACCTCCTTCAAGGACCAGGTAGTTGGGTTAAGTGCGTTTTTGTGCTGTTTCGAACACCCCCGTACTATCTACATGAGGGGCTGAAGCCGATGATTGGCCAACTCTCAGATTCGATAAACGGCCGCAATGGAGGGAAAATAATTTCAGATGAAACAAGAAAAATATTATACAAACTACTTGTTTTCATAAATACAAAGTTTGGGCAGCACAGATACATTCATTCAAAAATGATGTCCTTCGAACACTGGCCCTCTACAATGCGGGATCCTTTAAGGACGTCGTCGAAATACCGCTCCGGCGTATGGTGCTCCTTGCCTGCGGGCGGTCCCTCAGTTGCAAGATTGGTGGCATTCATCTTCGCCCACTGCACCTTGACATGGGAGAACGCGATCCGGGCACCTTCGATATAGACTAACCGCTTTATAACGTCAAGCCTTGGGCGGGCATCGACTAGCCGCTTCACGACCCAAAGTAGTTGTTGGGTATGTGTTTGGTTGGCCAAAGACGGACTATAATGTCCTTCATGCCTAGTTCGGCCACCCTATGCCGCTCGGTCAGCTGTTTCAGCTGATCACTGAGGGGCACAGGATGCTCTGGCGCAAGGTACTGCGACCAGAACAACTTCTCTATTGAGTTCCCCTCTTTGGCTCGGAAGAAATCCGCAGCATCAGCAATACTGCAGGGTAGATCTGCAAACGCTCCTGGAGAACTCCAAATGCGTGTCAGTAAGGTGTACTTTCTCCTTACAAATTTTCTCTGCATATTAAAGGCCTTACCCGCCTCAATTTGTTGGCCTCTCGGATCTCCCAGCAAGCGCCTTGGGCTTCAACCCGGGCCTCCTTTGCACTTTGGAGCGCTGTAGCAAGTTCAGAGTCTTGATCTGACACCTTGCGCTCCAAGGACTCACATTTGCTTATAGCATCCTTGAGCTCTTGTTGGACTTCATCCAACCTTGCTTCATCTTTTCAGCAGGCGGCTCGCTCATCGTCCACCTCCTTCTTGGCCTCAGCCAGTGCGCTCTTTAGGGCCTCGACCTCAGACGCGTCAACTATGAGCGTAATCATAAAGCTCATTTAGGTAACAAACCAGAACTTATATCATTTTAGATATGCTTCGGTGTCGCATACCTTGCTTTTCCTCGAACCTCCGCTTTAGTTCGAACACTTCGGCGGCATGCGTGGTTGCCGCTAGCATAGAAGCCTGTTCATCAAAAGAGACATATATGTTAGCTCCTATGAAGCATTATTCGATCCTTTGTTCGGTATTTCTTCGTGAACGCCGAACAGTCGCAGGGGCTACTATCTATACACAGGCATTCCTTTTGCAAAGAACCAAAAATATATTACGTCACATACCTCAAAGCTTGTTAAAAGGCTGGTATAGGCTTCGTTCAATCCGTTTTTAGCGGACCCAACCTTTTCAACCACTGTACCCGTAAGGGTACGATGTTCCTCCACAAAGGAAGCACTGTGAAGCGCTTCCACCAGAGTGTTCGGCACCTCCGGATTGATAAAGGATGCTGGTGGAGATGGCACGGCCCCTTCTTAGGAAGGAGGCTGCTCGCCCGATTCCGGAGCCGTATGGATCTCCGGAATAATATTCGGTTGGGGGTTGATTTCGGTCGCCGGTCTCCATGGGGGTTGATTTCCCCCTCTTTTAGGCAACAGAGGTATTACCCTCTATCGCCACCTTCACGGCCTCCCACACTTCCCCGTGACCACGAGAGGTTCTTCGGGACAACACTTTGGTGTTGTCCGTAGCGGTGGGTGGAGAGACCTACGGAGGCGGCATGCTCTCCATCACATTCGGTGATATCTCTTCAATGTATCTATAATTTTTGATTGTTCCATGCTATTATATTACCCGTTTTTGGATGTTTATGGGTTTTACTTTACACTTTTATATCATTTTTTGGACTAACCTACAAACCGGAGGCCCAGCCTGAATTGCTGTTTTTTTGCCTATTTCAGTGTTTTGAAGAAAAGGAATATCAAACGGAGTCCCAACGGGATGAAACCTTCGGGAGAAATCTTTTTGGAACAAATGCAAACCAGGAGACTTGGAGTGGACGTCAAGCAGCGAACAAGGCGCCCGCGAGGGTGCCTGGCACGCCCTAAGGGGATGGGCGCGCCCCCACCCTCGTGGGCCCCTCGTGGCTCAACCGACCTACTTCTTCCTCCTATATATATCCACGTACCCTAAAAACATCCCGGAGCACCACCAAAACCTAATTCCACCGCCGCAACCTTCTATATCACCGAGATCCCATCTTGGAGTCTTTGCCGGCGCTCCGCCGGAGGGGGAATCGACCACGGAGGGCCTCTATATCATCTTTGATGAGTTGTGAGTAGTTTACCACAGACCTTTGGGTCCAGAGTTATTAGCTAGATGGCTTCTTCTCTCTCTTTGAATCTCAATACAAAGTCCTCCTCGATCTTCTTGGAGATCTATTCGATTTAACTCTTTTTGCGGTGTGTTTGTCGAGATCCGATGAATTGTGGGTTTATGATCAAGTTTATCTATGAGAAATAATTGAATCTTCTCTGAATTCTTTTATGTGTGATTGGTTATCTTTGTAAGTCTCTTCAAATTATCAGTTTCGTTTGGCCTACTAGATTGATCTTTCTTGCAATGGGAGAAGTGCTTAGCTTTGGGTTCAATCTTGCGGTGTCCTTTCCCAGTGACAGTAGGGGCAGCAAGGCACGTATTGTATTGTTGCCATCGAGGATAAAAAGATGGTGTTTATGTCATATTGCATGACTTTATCCCTGTACATCATGTCATCTTTCTTAATATGTTACTCTGTTCTTCATGAACTTAATACTCTATATGCAGGCAGGAGTCAGTCGATGTGTGGAGTAATAGTAGTAGATGCAGAATCGTTTCAATCTACTTGTTGCGGACGTGATGCCTATATACATGATCATGCCTAGATAATCTCATAACTATGCACTTTTCTATGAATTGCTCGACAGTAATTTGTTCACCCACCGTAATACTTATGCTATCTTGAGAGAAGCCACTAGTGAAATCTATGGCCCCCAGATCTATATTTTATCGTATAAGTTTCCCATCTAGTATTATTTGCATCTTTTACTTTTCAATCTATATCATAAAAATACGAAAAATATTTATCTTATCTTATTATCTCTATCAGATCTCACTTCCGCAAGTTACCGTGAAGGGATTGACAACCCATTTATCGCGTTGGTTGCGAGGTTCTTGTTTGTTTGTGTAGGTGCATGGGACTTTTGAGGAGCGTCCTACTGGATTGATACCTTGGTTCTCAAAAACTGAGGGAAATACTTACGCTACTTTGCTGCATCACCCTTTCCTCTTCAAGGGAAAACCAATGCAGTGCTCAAGAGGTAGCATTTGGCTCTAGTGAGTTCCTAGATGACGATGATCGTTGGGGGAGATCGCGAGCTAGGCTGCAATGTGCAATTCGATATGTTAGAACCACAAGGCATGAAACCAGATATATGAATGGTGTCTTTGGATACTTACGATCCGGCTAGGGGCTTCAGCCTGGGGTGCCACTTACGGATGGCATCGACATTCGTTTCATAATCATCCGAAAGGGAGAGTTTCCCCTTCTTGGATGCCTCCGCCTCTAGATCCATGGAAGCCACCCTTTTCTTCATTCCCCCCTTAAGGGGAGAGTCGCACTCTTCCAACTCTACATCTTTGTCATGAGAGGAGAGAGTCTCGGTGTCTTCGGACACCATGTCCGACCCGCTCTTACTGCGGAGGCCACCTCTGGTCTCCTTGCTATTCTTCTTAGCCTTCTTTTCTGGCGCCTGATACGGCACCGGCACCAGCATCCTCGTCAATAGAGGAGTGGCTGAGTCTTCGGGCAGCGGAGCAGGACATTGGATCCGCTCAGCCTTCTTTCTCCAACCCTATGGGGAGGATGGAAAGCTTAGTATATTCCTTGGATTTAGAAACTGAGGTCATCAGAAAACTTACGGGAGTGGCCGGATGAGTACAGTCGAGGCCAAGGTCTTCGGTCATCTCCAGCCACGACTTTTGAGCCTTGAAAAGTAGATTCCATATGTCTTCGTGCGTTGTGCCGAAGAACCGCTGTAGCGTACGAGGACTGGCCGGGTCGAACTCACACATATATAGAGTCGGACATTGGCAAGGGAGAATCTGGCGAAAATGCATCACCTGGATCAAACTGGCGAGACTAGTGTTCTTGCTTATCATACCCTTGAGGCGACTCTGAAGCGTCGTCACCTCATCGGACGGCTCCCAATCTAGGCCCTTATTGAGCCAGGATGTAAGCCGCATCGGGGGCCCAGACTTGAACTCGGGAGCGGCAGCCCATGTGGCGTCATGGGGTTCCGTGACGTAGAACCACCCCTGCTGCCACCCTTTGACAGTCTCCACGAAGGTCCCATTGGGCCAAGTGGCGTTGGGAAGCATGCTCACCATGGCGCTGCCGCACTCTGCATGTTGACCTTCGACCACCTTCGGCATCACATTGAAGACCTTGAGCCACAGGCCGAAGTGGGGGGGGGGGATGCGGAGGAACAGCTCGCACACGATGATAAACACCAAAATATTGAGGACGGAATTTGGGGCTATATCATGAAAATCTAACCCATAGTAAAACATGAGACCACGGACGAAAGGATGAAGGGGAAACCCTAGTCTGTGAAGGAAATGGGGGATGAACACTACCCTCTAGTTACGCTCGTGGGTGGGAATGATCTGCTTTTTGGCAGGGAGACGGTGGACTATGTCTGTGGCCAAGTACCCAGCTTCCCGGAGCTCCTTGATGTTCTCCTTTGTAAGAGAGGAAGCCATCCACTTGCCCTGCGCTCCACATCCAGACATGGCTAGGGTGTTTGGCGGTAATGGATGAGGGAGTCCTAGACTAAGGGGTCCTCGGACAGCCGGACTATATACTTTGGCCGGACTATTGGATTATGAAGATACAAGATTGAAGACTTCGTCCCGTGTGTGGATGGGACTCTCCTTTGCGTGGAAGGCAAGCTTGGCAATTTGGATATGTATATCTCCTTCTCTGTAACCAACTCCGTGTAACCCTAGCCCCCTCCGGTGTCTATATAAACCGGAGGGTTTAGTCCGTAGGACAAGAACAATCATAATCATAGGCTAGCTTCTAGGGTTTAGCCTCTACGATCTTGTGGTAGATCACTCTTGTAATACTCATATCATCAAGATCAATCAAGCAGCAAGTAGGGTATTACCTCCATCGAGAGGGCCCGAACCTGGGTAAAACATCGTGTCCCCTGCCTCCTGTTACCGTTAGCCTTAGACGCACAGTTCGGGACCCCCTACCTGAGATCCACCGGTTTTTACACTACATTGGTGCTTTCATTGAGAGTTCCACTATGTCGTCGCGGTAAGGCTTGATGGCCCCTTCGATCATCTTCAACGATGCGGTCCAAGAGGAGGTTTTCCTTCCCGGACAGATCTTCGTATTTGGCGGCTTCGTACTGCGGGCCAACTCGCTTGGCCATCTGGACCAGATCGATAGCTGGGCCCCTGGCCATCAGGTCAGGTTTGGAAGCTTGAACTATACTTCCAACATCCACGGAGACTTGATCTTCGACGGATTCGAGCCCATGTCAGGCGCGCCGAATGGTCACGCCGGGCATGACTTTGATCTGTCATCGGACAGTATTTGGGAAATCGCGCCTGCGGCGGCATCGGGAATCAATCCAGAGCAGATCATGCCTTCCGAAGACGGGTGGATGGACCTCGCCATGGAGGTCGCGCACTCATCGGTGTTGGATCCGAACACTAATCCCACCTCCTCTGAGGGTGGTGTCATCGGACCCTCGGACTCGTCTCCAGCTACAGGATCCGAACCGTGTATGTCGTGCCTATCAAATCTGATTGGGCACCGGTCATGGAGTTCACCGCCGCGGATATTTTTCAGCACTCGCCCTTGGGTGATGTGCTAAACTCATTAAGGTCTCTTTCCTTGTCGGGAGAGTCTTGGCCGAACTATGTACGACTCGAGTGGGAAGCGGACGACGAAGAAATTCGTTCCCCACCCACCACCCACTTAATAGCCACTGTCGATGACTTAACCGACGTGCTTGACTTCAACTCCGAAGACATCAACGGTATGGACGACGATGCAGGAGAAGAACAGGAACCACCGCCTATAGGGCGCTCGACAGCCACCTCATCATATGATATATATATATATGGTTGACACCCCCAAAGAAAGCAATGGCAATGAGGCAACAGACGATAACCCCTTGGAGAAGCAATCTAATAACCGGCGTCATAGGCGCCGCTCCAAGCCCCGCCATAGCAAAAATAGCGATACCGGCACAACAGCTAACAATCCGGATGGTGCCGAAGATGAAATCAAACTTGCCCAGCCAGGCTTCGAGCAGGCCGAGCAAGAGGATGGGCAAGCTAGCCCTAAGGAATAGGCGACAGATGAGAATCAGAGGACGATAATTACATGCCTCTCTCCGAAGACGAAGTGAGCCTTGGCGATGAAGAATTCATCGTGCCTGAGGATCCCGTCGAGTAGGAGAGCTTCAAGCGCCGGCTTATAGCCACTGCAAAAAGCCTGGAAAAAAAACAGCAACAACTCCAAGCTGATCAAGATCTGCTAACTGATAGATGGACCGAGGTCCTCGCTGCTGAGGAATACGGACTCAAGCGCCTTACCAAAAGTTACCCAAAGTGCAGGTTGCTACCTCAACTCGAGGAGGAGGCATTAAAGCCCACACTACCAGCGCATGATGCGGCTGATCGGCCACCCCGCGGCCGCGACAAAGCGGCGTACCAGCCCGAAGTCCAGCCCGCACCCCGGCGCCAAACAAACAGTAACATTAAGGCCCGAGGCTCCATGCATGACCTGAGAGACAAATGGAAAAGCAAACCAGGACAGTCAAGATCGATCTACGGCTCACGGGGGCGCGCCCCAACGCGTGACGAGGACCGTCACGCCGGACAAACTAACAAATCCGGCCGGGCCAAATACAATGAAGCCTAGCACAGAGGCGCCGCACATCCCCTATGCTTCACTAATGAAGTAATGGATCATGAATTCCCAGAAGGGTTTAAACCCGTGAAGATTGAATCATACTATGGTACCACAGACCCCGCGGTATGGATAGAAGATTTTTTACTCCATATTAACGTGGCCCGCGGAGATGATCTACACGCTATCAAGTATCTCCCACTAAAACTCAAGGGACCGGCTCGGCATTGGCTGAATTGCTTGCCGGCAAACTCCATCGGGAGTTGGGAGAACCTGGCAGACGCATTCCTTGACAACTTCCAGGGCACTTATGTGCGACCACCAGATGCTGATGATCTAAGTCACATAACCCAACAGCCCGGAGAGTCAGCCAGGAAATTTTGGACCCGGTTCCTAACCAAAAAGAAACAAATTGTTGACTGTCCGGATGCCGAACCCTAGTGGCCTTCAAGCATAACATCGTGATGAATGGCTTGCCCGACATCTCGGCCAAGAAAAGCCAAAGTCCATGGCAGCCCTCACAACACTCATGACCTGCTTTTGCATGGGCGAGGATAGCTGGTTGGCTCGTAGCAACAACACAGTAAGCAATCCTGGCACATTGAAACCCAAGGATAGCAACGAAAAACCACGGCGCAACAAACACAAGCACCGCAAAAATGGTGATAGTACCGAAGACACATCAGTCAATGCCGGATTCAGTGGATCCAAGTCCGGTCAGCGGAAGAAGCCATTCAACAAAAACAATTCAGGCCTGTCCAGTTTGGACCGCATACTCGACCGTCCATGCCAAATTCATGGCACCCCAGGAACACCAGCCAACCACACCAATAGAGAATGCTGGGTTTTCATACAAGCCGGTAGGTCAGATGCCGAAAACAAGGGGAAGGGGTCTCAAAGCGACGATGACGACGAGGAGCCCCGATCACCGAATACAGGAGGACAGAAGAAATTCCCTCCTCGGGTGAAAACGGTGAATATGATATGCGCAAGCCACATTCCCAAGTGGAAACGTGCACTAACGGAAGTCTATACGATCAACCCAAAGTTTAACACATGGTCCTCTTGCCCGATCACTTTCGATCATAGGGACCATCCTACCAGTATCTGTCATGGCGGTTCGGCCGCACTGGTCCTCGACCCCATCATTGACGGATTCCACCTCACATGAGTCCCTATGGACGGAGGTAACAGCCTGAACCTGCTATACCAGGATACAGTGCGCAAAATAGGCATCGACCCCTCAAGGATCAAGGCAACAAAAACCACCTTTGAAGGTGTCATACTAGGGGTAGAGGCCTATTGCACGGGCTCGATCACACTGGAAGTGGTCTTCGGATCTCCGGACAATCACCGTACTAAAGATTTGGTCTTCTACATCGTCCCCTTTTGCAGTGACCATCAGGCACTGCTCGGTCGAACCGCGTTCGCTCGGTTCAACATGGTTCTACATTATGCCTACCGTAAATTGAAGATGCCCGGTCCACGTGGCGTCATCACGGTTAATGGCAGGTCCGAACTCCTCCTCACTGCCGAAGAGTCTACCACCGCTTTAACAGCAAGACCAACGGATGGCACCTTCCAGCCGAACCTTGAGTCGACGGCTAGGCTCTCCGATACCGCCAAAGGAGTCTGAACTATTGTGTGGCAGGATAGCTTGGCTCGCCTGGAGCTTAATTAAAAACACTCCGGAAAAATACAATACAAGCCACACACTGCGGCTCAATCGCTCTGTGGCACAAAACCATTTCTTGCATTTTCTTTGCAGGTTCACCTTTACAAAGGCCAGGATGGATGGCGTGGGAACAGTTCGAGCGCGTAAGGGAGTCTCTAGGTATTACCCTCTATGATCATCTGATTACACCCCGGATCCGAACACAACTTCCTCACGCCTGGTATCAGCAGGTTCCGCAATCATATTTCTTTTTATCACATCATCTGTACTCATACGCGTTGACCTATCATTCAAATACAACATGTGGATTTATGTGATGCTCATCTACTGCTATTTCTTATTTAAAACTCTTTTGTTAAAAGGCGGCTGCTTATTGCGATATGCCTTAATATGCCAGGGGCTTCATCATGCCCACACTACGGCAAAGAAGTCCAAACACCTTCACGGCAGTTCGGTACCCCGAACTTATAGCATTATATGCATAAACTCCGAATCATGTCTTGGGTCAATAGTTGGGTTTGCCCGGCTCCTATGTTTTGGTACCTTAAATTGCGCAATATCGGCTAAGGTAGCACAGGGAGAACTACTGCGATTGTGTCCCGGATCTTCCGGACGAGCACCTCAGTAGAGAAAGCTGAAAACTGACTGTCATGATGTAGCGAGAGCTAGTCAGCTGTTCGAGAGGTTCTAAAATCTTTAAGGATTTCTTTCGCATAATGCCATAACTAATGCAGCGTCCGATGGATCGGCCTTTTCCGATCAGGCGCCTATAGAGCCCCTCGTGCGGTATTCCGAACACCAGGGGCTGCGCCTACCTTCCTTGTAAAAACTCCTATGGCTAAGTGAGAGCGATAAAGTCCTATAGTCTGATTGCCTGGTTCGCTGTGCTGAGCACCTCCTTTAGGAACCCAAAACTGGGATAAAGAGTGCTCAGGTTTATCCCGAACACCCCCGTACTCACTACGTGGGGGCGGAAGCCGATGACTGGCTGACTCTCCGGATTAGTATATAAAACGGCCGCATGGGAGGAAAAACTTTCATACCACAAGCAATACATAATAACAAATGACCTTGTTCAAATATTACAAAGGACAAATATGACCATACTCATGGAAATATAATGTCCTTGATGCATTGCTCCGCCGCAAGGCGGGCTCCTTTTAAGACACCCTCATAATACAATTCGGGCTTGCGGCGCTCCTTCCCCTCTGGCGGTCCCTCGGTCATCAGCTTTTCTGCATCCATCTTCCCCCAATGCACCTTCACACAGGCGAAGGCCATTCGCGCACCTTCTATGCAGACCGACCGCTTGATGACTTCGAGTCGAGAGCAGGCACTCACAAGCCGCTTCACGAGCCCGAAGTAACTGCTCGGAATCGGCTCAGCAGGCCATAGCCGGATAATTAAATCCTTCATGGCTAGCTCGGCCACCTTATGTACTTCGACCAGCTGCTTCATTTGATCGGAGAAAGGCACCGGATAATTCGGTGCCGGATACTACATCCAGAAGAGCTTATTAGCAGTATCCCTCTCTTCGGCTTGGAAGAATTGGGCGGCATCAGATATGCTGCGCGGCAGCTCCGCGAATACCCCTATAGACATCAAAATTCAAGCTATCAAACTTGATTTTCTCCTCTCAAATACCCGCTTTGTATAGAAAAACCTTACCAGCCGCAATCTTCCTTGCCTCCTGGATTTCCTTCAGGGCACCTTGGGCTTCTCCCTGGGCATCAATGGCGGCTGGGCGAGCCTGGGAAAGTTTGGATTCTTTCCCTGATAAACTCTGCTCCAAGGATCCGCATTTCTTCACGGCCGCCTGAAGCTCCCGCTTAGCTTCAATAACTCTGGCCTTGTGCTTCTAATGGAGAGCCTGCTCTGCGGCTGCCTTCTTCTTGGCTTCGGCCACAGCCTTCTTCAGAGCCTCAATTTTGGCAATCGCCCCTAGAGCACATTATGAAAATATTTTCATCATGCACACTTATTCATTCATGCTAAATAAACAAGATTTCTGTATACCCTGGTTACCCTCCACCTGTTTCTTCACTTGGCCAAGTTCTCCTT
This sequence comes from Triticum aestivum, assembly GCF_018294505.1. Lineage (NCBI taxonomy): Eukaryota > Viridiplantae > Streptophyta > Magnoliopsida > Poales > Poaceae > Triticum > Triticum aestivum. The sequence goes on from NC_057810.1 coordinate 314,039,414, forward strand.
TGGCCCGCTCCAGACTATGCCTTGGTCAGGATACTTCCGCAGCATGAGAGGAGGTAGTCGCTACAGACGCCTGCTTATTAAAAAGAGTGATAGATGTCATTAAGTGAGTCTCCTGCGGGCATAAATTCGATCCTCTGTCCAGTTCTTTCTTTCACCAAACAAGGTATCAGGGGCTTCTATCTATACCATGACACTCTTCATAAAACATACCTCAAAGCCTCTTATAAGGCTGATACAGGATACATTCAGTCCACTCTCAGCAGACTGAATTTTCTCAATCACTGCACCCATAAGGGCACGGTGTTCATCAACAATGGAGGCACCCTTCAGCGCCGCTAATAAAGCATAAGGCACCTCTGGTTGGACAGAGGTTGCCGGTGGAACAGACACACATCCTCCAGCTGACGGAGGTCGCCTGCCTGACCCTATGGCCTTATGGGTCTCCAGAATCGTGTCCGGCTGGGGGCCGGATTCAAGATAACCCCCATCGTAGACGTTCACGGGAGCCTTCTCTCCTGTATGTCCGGACCATGAAGTCTGGCCTCTTGGCGCCGCCTTTGCAGTCTTCCCCCCCCCCCTCCGTGGCCTAGGTTCTTCTGGGACGAAACCTTGGTTTCAGTCATATGTTTGGGGGAGGGGGCCTTCGGGGGTGTCCTGCTCTCCATTGCATCCGAACCCAGCAAATCCTTTGACAAGGATTGTTCGGCGCGGGACCTCGCCGGACTGAAAAATGTACGGCTCAGATTAAAATATCACGTCGTGACAATTTTGGACACATGAGCATGTTTAGATTTTATACTTACGAGTTCACCAGGGGCTCGGCCCTGGGATCCCACTCCGGGCTGCTATCGGCGGCAGCGGTGGACTCCTCTTGAAGAGGAGTTTTTTCCCTCTTAGGTGAATCGACCTCCAAGGATGTGGAGGTTGTCCTTTTCTTCTTATCCCCCGTGGGGGATTCATCTTCCTCCTCCTCCCCGTCCTCTTTGGAGGATGAATGGGCATTGGAGTCTTCGGATTTTGTGTCCGAGGCTCCACGGCGACAGAGGCATCCCCTGGTCTTCTTGGCCTCCTTTTCGACCTTCTTCTTCGGCACCTTATAAGGCGTCGAGACCAGCATCTTCATCAGAAGTGGGCTGGCCAGTTATTCTGGCAGCAGGGCCGGACAGTAGATCCGCCCCGCCTTCTTCGCCCAGCCCTAGCAAATTAATGGGAAAGATGTTGAGTATTTTCCTGAGGGTGTGTAGATAAAACACATGAACTATCAAACATACAATTACTTACCGAACATGCGGGGCGGGACAATTGGTACCCGCGGTCCTCGGTGGAGTCCGGCCATGGTTTGCCGGACTTAAAAAGCACCATCCAGAGGTCCTTATGCATAGAGCCAAAGAGCTCTAGCAGGGTCTGGTGCTTGGCCGGGTTGAACTCCCATAGATTGCAAGCCCGGTGTTGACGTAGTAGAATCCGGTGAACAAACATCACCTGGACTATATTGAAGAGCTTGATGCTCTTGTCTTCCATGTCTTGGACGCACGTCTGGAGCTTCTATAGCTCGTCAGACGAAGCCCAGTTCAGGCCCTTCTTGTAACAGGACGTAAGTCGCAGGGGGCACTGGATTTGAACTCTGGAACAGTGGCCCATTCCTTGCCACGCGGCTCGGTGATGTAAAACCACTACTGCTACCACTCCTTGACGGAATCATTGAAAGTCCCTATCGGCCATGTAACATTGGGCATCTTGCTCACCATGGCGCCTCCACATTTTGCTTGCTCGCCACTCACTACCTTGGGCTTCACATTAAAAATCTTCAGCCATAAGCAGAAGTGCGGCGGGATGCGGAGAAAGACCTCGCACACGACGATGAATGTCGAGATGTTGTGGAAGGAGTTTGGGGATAGATCATGAAAATCAATCCCGTAATAATACATGATGCCGTGGACGAACGGATGAAGGGGAAACCCTAGCCCACAGATAAAATGAGGGAGGAATACCACCCTCTCGTGGGGTTCCAGAGTGGGGATGATCTGTCCCGCCGTCGGAAGACGGTGGCCAATTCTCTTGGCCAGATACCCGGCCCTCCGAAGCTTTTTGATATCCTTCTCCTGGATGGTAGAGGCCATCCGCTTGCCTCCTTCTCCGGATCCGGACATCTTCGGGAAGCCTTTTTGGGTGGAGAAGAGGAGTGCTTGGGCACTAGGGCTCGAGAGAAAAGGAATGGATGAGTAGAGGAGGGCGTGGGTGAAAAGGGGAGTTCTCATCCCCTTATAAAGGCAGCTGAGATCCTGCGCCTCCCCACTTGCCCGCTAAAATCGCTCATTCCCCAAGCGCCACGATTGATGGCACAGTTGGGTTACCCGCACCTGTATTGATGAGAATCCAGTGATAAGGGGACACGATCTCTGCTTCGACGGGACATGCCGATAAAGATGCCTCGCAATATGTGCGGTGGCAGGTTGTGAAAACGGTTCGAATAAACACCGGACCGCGGCGTGATGTCATAAAAAGCTATCAGCAGATTAGATTTGTGGAATATTGTACTCTCTACTGTGGTATGTGGAATTTGTTTTTACAGAGTGGGACACGATTCTCGCGTTCAAAATATTCTATTAAGTATTCGGAGAAGGAATCTGCCTTACAATGTCGAAGACAATCTGCGTGCCGGACTCATCGTCATTGAAGCCTGGTTTAGGGGCTACTGAGGGAGTCCTGGATTAAGGGGTCCTCGGACAGCCGGACTATATACTTTGGTCGGACTGTTGGACTATGAAGATACAAGATTGAAGACTTCGTCCCGTGTCCGGATGGGACTCCCCTTTGCGTGGAAGGCAAGCTTGGCAATTTGGATATGTAGATCTCCTTCTCTGTAACCGACTCTGTGTAACCCTAGCCCCCTCCAGTGTCTATATAAACCGGAGGGTTTAGTCCGTAGGACAAGAACAATCATAATCATAGGCTAGCTTCTAGGGTTTAGCCTCTACGATCTCGTGGTAGATCAACTCTTGTAATACTCATATCATCAAGATCAACCAAGCAGGAACTAGGGTATTACCTCCATCGAGAGGGCCCGAACCTGGGTAAAACATCGTGTCCCCTGCATCCTGTTACCGTTAGCCTTAGACGCACAGTTCGGGACCCCCTACCCGAGATCCGCCGGTTTTGACACCAACAATGGAAGATATTGGAACTTGGGCGCTGGAGCTCGAATGGCATACGGGCTGAGGAGGAAGAAAGCATGGGTAAAAAGATGGATCCTTATCTTCTTATAAAGGCAGTGGATATCAAGCGTCCCCTCATAAGCCTTAAATCTCGCCTATTCCCATGGGGACGTGCGAATGGCACGGTTCGATTACCCAAACCCCTATTAATGAGAATCCCGATAAGGGGACACGATCCCTGTTTTGCCAAGACGTGCCTATGACCGTGCCTCAAAACACGAAGCGGGGGTTGTAAAATGGTTCAGAATACTAATAAGGCCAGGACATAACACCTCACCGAAAAAATCGCCTATGTACATGACTTAATTTGTGTTGAGTATTTTTTCCCTTGCAGCTTAAGGTTATAATTATTAAACAGAGCCGAATACAGCTATTATGTGTGGAGGACTGTTTTGGATTATTCAAAGAAGGAACCTGCCTTGCAATGCTGATGCTTGCCGGATACATCGACATTGAAGCCTGGTTCAGGGGCTACTAAGGGAGTCATGGACTAGGGGGTCCTCGGGGAGACGGCCTATGTGACATGGGCCAGACTGATGGGTCGTGAAGATACGAGATAGAAGGCCTTCTCCCGCGTCCGGATGGGAGTCTCCTTTGCGTGGATGGCAAGCTTGACGTCCGGATGTTTCCTTCCTCTGTAAACCGACTTTGTACAACCCTAGTCCGCTCCGGTGCCTATATAAACCGGAGGGTGTAGTCCGTAGAGACAAGGACAATCATACAGGCTAGACATATAGGGTTTAGCCATTACGATCTCGAGGTATATCAACTCTTGTAACCCCTATACTCATCAAAGTCAATCAAGCAGGAAGTAGGGTATTACCTCCATTAAGAGGGCCCGAACCTGGGTAAACATCGTGTCCCATGCTTCCTGTTACCTTCGATCCTTAGACGCATAGTTCAGGACCCCTACCTGAGATCTACCGGTCTTGACACCGACAAGGACCGGTCGTAGTCAAGTTTGATTCAACTAAAGTAGGAGAAACAGACACCCGCCAGCCATCTTTATGCAAAACTAGTTGCATGTGTGTCGATGGAACCGATCTCATGTGCGTGGACATGTAAGGTTGGTCTGGGCTGCTTTATCCCATGATACCGCCGAATCAAAATAAGATGTTCCTGGTAAGCAGTATGACTATCACTGCCCACAACTCTTTGTGTTCTACTCGTGAATATCATCTACCCATAGACCTGGCTCTGATACAACTATTGGGAATCGTTGCATGGAAAACAAAAAAATCTACACACACGCAATGATCTATCCATGGAGATCCATAGCAACGAGGGGGAGAGTGTGTCTATATACCCTCATAGACTGTAAGTGGAAGCGTTTCATAACACAGTTGATGTAGTCAAACTTCTTCGTGCTTTAACTGATCAAGTACCGAACGCATGGCACCTCCGCGTTCTGCACACATTCAGCTTGGTGATGTCCCTCGCCTTCTTCATTCGGCAAGACGTCGAGGTGGTAGATGAGTTTCGTCAGCACGACAGCATGGTGATGGTGATGGTGAAATGATCTCCGTAGGGCTTTGCCTAAGCACTACAAAAATATGACCGGGGTGTAAACGGTGGAGGGGGCGTCGCACAGGGCTAGGCAATTGTCTGGTGAGTGCTAGGGGAGCCCCCCTACACACACACACACACACATATATATATATATATAGGTGGGAGGGAGAGGGGAGGCAGCCAAGAGGCGCCCAAGTAATCCGAATCCAACTTGGGGTCTCCCCATGGCCGGCGCCCCCCGCCTTATTTGCCGGAAGGGGAAGGAAAGAGGAGGGAGGAGGGAAGGAAGCGGGAGGCCGAATCCCCCCTTTCCATCTTCCTTCCCCTCTTTCCTTCTCCTCTGGTTTGGCCCATATGGGGGGCGCACCATCCCTTTGTGGTTGATGTGTTTCCCCTCTGGGCTCATAATGCCCATATCTTTTGCCGGCGGTGCCCGGAACCCCTTTTGGTGACCTGATATGTACCTGGTACCCTCCGAAACACTTCCGGTGTCCAAATACTATCGTCCTATATATCAATATTTACCTCTCGACCATTTTGAGACTCCTAGTCATGTCCGTGATCTCTTTAGGGACTCCGAACAACATTTGGTCACCAAATCACATAACTCATATAATACAATATCATCATCGAACGTGAAGCATGCGGACCCTACGGGTTCGGGAACTATGTAGATATGACCGAGACACCTCTCCGATCAATAACCAATAGCGAAACATGGATTCTCATGTTGGCTCCTACATATTCTACAAAGATCTTTATCGGTTTATGCCAACATACGTGATTCCCTTTGTCTATTTGTAAGTTACTTACCCAAGGTTTGATCGTCGGTATATTCATACCTAGTTCAGTCTCTTTACCAACAAGTCGCTTTACTCGTTCCATAATAGATCACCTCATGACTAACTCCTTAGTCGTTTGCTTGCAAGCTTATAACGTGTATTATTGAGAGGACTCAGAGATACCTCTTCGACACTCGGAGTGACAAATCCTAATCTTGATCTATGCCAACTTCAACAAACATCTTCGGAGATACCTATAGAGCATCTTTATAGTCACCCAGTTATGTTGTGACATTTGCTAGCACACAAGGCATTCCTCCGGTATCCGGGAGGTGCATAATCTCATAGTCGAAGGAATATGTATTTGACATGAAGAAAGCAATATCAATAAAACTGAATGATAATTATGCTATGCTAACGGATGGGTCTTGTCCATCACATCATTCTCCTAATGATGTGACCCCATTATCAAATGAAAACTGATGTCCATGGTTAGGAAACCTTAACCATCTTTGATCAACGAGCTAGTCAAGTAGAGGCTCACTAGGGACACAATTTTTGCTTATATATTCACACATGTATTTAGGTTTCCGATCAATAAAATTCTAGCATGAATAATAAACCTTTATCATGAATAAGGAAATATAAAATAACAACTTTATTATTGCCTCTAGGGCATATTTCCTTTAGTCCTTTCCAGCGAGGGCCTTCACAAGCTCTTTCCCATGTGGGAGGTCCCATTCAGGATCGCCCGCGTCTCTAGGCCTGGAGACGCAGGACGGGGTCCCCATCCAGAATGCTTGGAACACCCAGCACCTCCGGAAGTTCTACTAATAACACTCTCATGTAATAATGAGTGGAGCTGTACACGCCCCGGAGTCTTTTGGGTGCCGCCCCTGGGCCTCACGGGGGCTCCCACCCACGCCCAAGTGGAAGCCCGATGCTCCGTGCTGCTGAACGACACAGTCAATCAACGACTATGCCCAGACCTAGTGGAGGCCCCATGCTCCGCGCTGGCCGAGAAGACCAGCGTAGGTGCCGGACGCGGTTGTTCTTTGCTCTCTCTTATAACCAAATATTGCTATTTCTAGAAATGAAGTTGAAATTTCCGCATCTTTATTCGAATGGGGGGTCGGAATTTGTTGCATCTTGCGGTGTTTTCCCTCTTCCATCTTGTTTGGGAGGCAACGGTTGCCCATTGTTCGCTCCATCGCACCACGCGAGCAGGGGCTGGGTGCAGTGCTATACTCGGGGCAAACCCGGCGATGTTGCCACAACGGCTGGGGCCCGCCCACACTGGCGCCTCACCAAGGCTTTGACGTTCGAGTCCTCGCGTGATGCTCCTAAGCGAGCCAAAAGGAAAATATGGCCCTCGGCCCTAGGCCTCAGGAAGTTTCATCTCCTGGCAACATCGGGCATCGCAACCCGCCGCATCAATGGCAATCGAATCTTGCTCAGGCGCTCAGACGCAGGATGGGTGCCTTCGGTGGCCCCGGAACCACGTGAGCTTTACCCTTGGGACCTCAGGAGGACTCCCGAGGTCAAGATCCAGAAGGAGCATGCCCCCATGACGAAGGGAGCCCGTCAAGAGTCGCGAGCACACTAAGCTAAGTTATCCTAATCACGCCAGGCGGGAACCTTTCAATTAATAACCATGAGGATACTAGAATACAAGCGAGAAACGATGATATAAAGGCGCGAAGCACCATAGTTCATTACACGCCCCTAGGGGCCTGTCATGATTTTGGATGCAGGAAGGAGGAAACAAACAAAAGGAGCGACCTCCGGAGGGCCGCTGTTCTCAAGGTACAGCTCAGGTGCTGCCCGCGATTGGTCGGAGTCCTCCTCCTCCTTGACGGGGGCCCGATGGCATGGCTCCTCATCCTCATCCTTGGTTCAGGCGCGGCGGCGTGGCGGCTCGTCGTAGTCGTCATCGCTTGTGCTCTCCCCAGGGGAGGTGTCGTCACTGCCAGAGGTGTCATGGCCGTCGGCAAGGCAAGTTCACCACTGAGGGCGCCGCCACCACGATGGCCGTTACCGCTGGAAAGGCGGTTGCTGTCGCTGCTGACGTCATCTGGGCAGCACCCAAAGAGCCGGCCGTCCTCCTCGAAGACCTTGATGAAGAGTGTCGCCGCTCTGTCGTACTTGAAGTGGAGAGTCCACCTCCCCCGTAGCCCGTGGGCGCGGGTGAATATCTGCCACCCGCAGTTCAGGAACATGTTACCCGTGGGGTTGACCTCGACCTCCATCCATGAGTCCTACTGCACCAGCCATCGGCTTGCAGCCATAGGCCGCCAGGCCCTCCGGCCAGCGGCTCCTCCGTGAAGAAGAGTTGGAGGTGGATCCAGGTTCCCTCCGGCCTCTTCACCCACACCACAAACTCTCGGGGCCCGTCGGCTGTGTGGGATCACGAGCGCGGCGGCCGGGCGGCCGTCGCCTATCTTCCTCCGTGACCATGCTCTCCACGGCTTTTGCTGCCGCCCCCGCGGCATGTACCCTTACCGCCCATTCCCGCAGCCGCCAAAGGTGATCCGGACCCCCGTTGGGGCTTGCTCACGCTCCCGAGGAACCACCGCCGGTGTCATGGTGAACTTGCGAGGACGGCCTCGCCCTCGCTTTGGCGGAGGCGATGTTGCCCCCTCCATTGGGGCCTTCCCGTTCTCGGTGGCAGAAAACCTCCTCCCGGGGCCATGGATGTTGCTGCCAGAGAGAGGAGCGGGAGGATGAAGATGCGCCGGGGGCTCAATCTCCCTCACCCTTTCATGAGCGGTCGGAGGCCAACCGACGCCCCCTCATGTTCATGCAATGATGGCTATGCAGACGCGCGCTAGTCTCTTTGATGTAGGGTGGAAAATCAAGGGGATCCTGCGAAAAACGCGAGGGGAAAACATGAGGGGAAACAAGAGGAATCACTCAAATCAACGAGAACGGTCACACATGTGCTAGATCCATGAACACAAAGAGAGATACACGATCCAAAGTCAACAAAGGACAATACAAATAGTAACTAGTTCATCTTCGTGAGGAGGGCTTGAGCCTGCAAGGGGTCTTCCCGTGAGGGATCTTGAATCCAAGCGTGGATCTTCTTCGTAGAGGCCGTGGTCTCTCAATCGAGAAGAACCACAAGGATGAGCAAAGCTCTATCTCTAAAAAGAGCTAAACCTATGCTACCCTAGAAAGGAGGTGGGGGTGGTCTATTTATAGTCAAAGCCATGAAGCGGTAAGTGAGGGGCGAAACGGGTACACGGGCCTCGGCCCAATACACTGTGCGCAGACATGGATCGGACATCCGACGGGTGTCGGTCGTCCGGTTGCTCACGGGTGCCCAGTCGTCCAAAGGAGGCTGGACTTCCGATGTTTCAGCTCGGTTGAGGTGGCATCGGATTTCCGGACGATGTCGGTCGTCTGGTCACAGGAGGTTGTCAGACGTCCGGTGTCGTGTCAGTCATTTATTCGCTCTAGAGTGCCTCAGCTATAGTCGGTCTGGCTGGTGGAAGTTCCAGGCGTCGAACATCCGGGGATCATCGGTCGTCCGAAGGTCGTCGGACGCCCGAGAGTTGTAGCTTGTAGCAGCTTCGTTTATTCTGTATTGTCTTCCATGCTTCCCTCACGAACGGTGTAGTTCTTCCTTGGCGCTTACACTCCTCCTCGTCGTCCATAGCGTTCCGACAATACCTATGTATGCACATGAGTGGAGTGTCAAGTAGTATACCATCCTCGAAGGGGTCAAGTGAACACGTCTAAAGGAGATGATTCAGCTTTTATGTATGTGAACTAGAGGTTGTGTGTGTCACTTGCCAAATGGAATCTTGACATGGTAATGTCCGTAGGATGCTTTGCATCATCTCCTCCCTTTGGAAAGATCCGACCTCGGATCGAAAACCAAATCACCATGGGAAAGAGATGGCTTTGCCGTTTAGAAGTGGATGATCACCAAGTACTCATCATCTTCAATCTCGGAATGGGCACTCTCCAATGTCACACCATCTCATGATTCCTTCAAAGGCGCAAGGACAACAAACACTTGGTAAAACAAATGTGGTTAGCATTAGTGCAAAACCAAGCATTCAAGAGGTGATTCACCCAACAAGTGTCGTCATCAAGCATAGAATATGGCATGACAAAGGATTGTGGCATGCATTGTAAGCATATGAATTGAGCACACTCAAGGTCGTCATGGAAATGAGCATGTAAATGTGAGGCAGAGATGCAAATATGGTTGACAAGTGAACAAGCATTGCTACTTCTTGAGCTTGCATTGGTTTTTCCCTTGAAGAGGAAAGGGTGATGCAGCACAGTAGAGATATGTATTTCCCTTAGTTAGAGAACCAAGGTATCAATCCAGTAATAGAAAATGCACAAATCACCAATACATGCACAAACAATTAAACAACTTGCACCCAACGCGATAAAACGGTTGTCAATCCCTTCACGGTTACTTGCAAAAGTGATATCTAATGGAGATAGATGAAACTAAACAAAATAAAGTAAATATTTTTGGGGTTTTCGGTTTATAGATATGAAAGTAAAAGATTGCAAAATAGTATATCAGAAACTTAGATGACGGAAAATAGACCGGGGGCCATAGGTTTCACTAGAAGCTTCTCTCAAGATAGCAAATAATACGGTGGTGAACAAATTACTGTCGAGCAAATGATAGAAAAGCGTAAAGTTATGATGATATCTAAGGCAATGATTATGAAATATAGGCATCATGTTCGTGTCAAGTAGACCCACTCCTGCCTGCATCTACTACTATTACTCCACACATCAACTGATTCCTGCTTGCATCTAGAGTATTAAGTATATGAATAATAGAGTAACGCATTAAGTAAGATGACATGATGTAGAGGAATAAACTCAAGCAATATGACATAAACCCCATCTTTTTATCCTTGATGGCAAAAATACAATAGGTGCCTTACTGCCCCTACTGTAACTGGGAAAGGACACCGCAAGATTGAAACCAAGGCTAAGCACTTCTCCCATTGCAAGGAAAACCAATCTAGTTGGCCAAACTAAACCGATAGTTTGAAGAGAATTACAAAGATATCTGCTACCTCTTGAGCACTGCGTTGGTTTTCCCTTGAAGAGGAAAGGGTGATGCAGCAAAGTAGTGTAAGTATTTCCCTCAGTTTTGAGAACCAAGGTATCAATCCAGTAGGAGGCTCCTCAAAAGTTGCTTGTACATACACAAACAAACAAGAACCTCACAACCAACGCAATAAAGGGGTTGTCAATCATTTCACAGTAACTGGTGAAAGTGAGATCTGATAGAGATAATAAGATAAGATAAATGTTTTTGGTATTTTTATGAAATACATTGAAAGGTAAAGACCGCAAAATAAGATAGATGGGAAAGTTATATGATGAAAGATAGACCCCGGGGCCATGTGTTTCACTAGTGGCTTCTCTCAAGATAGCATAAGTATTACGGTGGGTGAACAAATTATTGTCGAGCAATTGATAGAAAAGTGCATAGTTATGAGATTATCTAGGCATGATCATGTATATAGGCATCACGTCCGCGACAAGTAGACCGACTCCTGCCTGCATCTACTACGATTACTCCACACATCGACCGCTATCCAGCATGCATCTAGAGTATTAAGTTCATAAGAACAGAGTAACGCATTAGGCAAGATGACATGATGTAGAGGGATAAACTCAAACAATATGATATAAACCCCATCTTTTTATCCTTGATGGCAACAATACAATATGTGCCTTGCTGCCCCAGCTATCACTGGGAAAGGACACCGCAAGATTGAACCCAAAGCTAAGCACTTCTCCCATTGCAAGAAAGATCAATCTAGTAGGCCAAACCAAACTGATAATTCGAAGAGACTTGCAAAGATAGCAAAGCATACATAAAAGAATTCAAAGGAGATTCAAATATTTCTCATAGATAAACTTGATCATAAACCCACAATTCATCGAATCTCGACAAACGCAACGCAAAAAGAGTTACATCAAATAGATCTCCAAGAAGATCGAGGAGAACTTTGTATTGAGATTCAAAGAGAGAGAAGAAGCCATCTAGCTAATAACTATGGACCCGAAGGTCTGTGGTAAACTACTCACAACTCATCGGAGAGGCCTTGGTGATGATGTAGAAGCCCTCTCTGATCGATTCCCCCTCTGGCGAAGCGCCGGCGCAGGCTCCAAGATGTGATCTCGCGATACATAAGGTTGCGGTGGTGGAAATAAGTTTTTGTGGTGCTCTTGCATGTTTTCTGGGTACATAAATATAAATAGGAGGAAGAAGTAGGTCGGTGGAGCTACGAGGGGCCCACGAGGGTGGGGGGTGCGCTCACCCCCCTAGGGCACGCCAGGCACCCTCGTGGCCACCTCGTTTGCTTCTTGACGTCCACTCAAAGTCTCCTGGGTTGCGTTTGTTCCAAAAAGATCGCTCCCGAAGGTCTCACTCCGTTTGGACTCTGTTTGATATTCCTTTTCTTCGGAACACTGAAATAGGCAAAAAAAAGCAATTCGGGCTGGGCCTCCGGTTAGTAGATTAGTCCCAAAAATGATATAAAAGTGTAAAGTAAAGCCCATAAACATCCAAAACGGGTAATATAATAGCATGGAACAATCAAAAATTATAGATATGTTGGAGACATATCAAGCATCCCCAAGCTTAATTCCTGCTCGTCCTCGAGTAGGTAAATGGTAAAAACAGAATTTTTGATGTGGAATGCTACCTATCATGTTTCTCAATGTAATTTCTTTATTGTGGCATGAATGTTGAGATCTAAATGATTCACTATAAAGGTTCATATTGACATAAAAACAATAATACTTCAAGCATACTAACAAAGCAATCATGTCTTCTCAAAATAACATGGCTAAAGGAATCTATCACTACAAAATCATATAGTCTGGCTATGCTCTATCTTCATCACACAAAGTATTTAATCATGCACAACCCCGATGACAAGCCAAGCAATTATTTCATACTTCAGTATTCTCAAACTTTTTCAACTTTCACATAGTACATGAGCGTGAGCCATGGACATAGCACTATATGTGGAATAGAATGGTGGTTGTGGAGAAGACAAAAAAGGAGAAGATAGTCTCACATCAACTAGGCGTATCAATGGGCTATGGAGATGCCCATTAATAGATATCAATGTGAGTCAGTAGGTATTGCCATGCAACGGATGCACTAGAGCTATAAGTGTATGAAAGCTCAACAAAAGAAACTAAGTGGGTGTGCATCCAACTTGCTTGCTCACGTAGACCTAGGGCATTTTTGAGGAAGCCCATCATTGGAATATACAAGCCAAGTTCTATAATGAAAAATTCCAACTAGTATATGAAAGTGACAACATAGGAGACTCTCTATCATGAAGATCATGGTGCTACTTTGGAGCACAAGTGTGGAAAAAGGATAGTAACATTGTCCCTTCTCTCTTTTTCTCTCTCTCTTTTTTGGGCCTTCCTTTTTTATGGCCTTTCTCTTTTTATGGCCTTTCTCTTTTTTATGGCCTTTCTCTTTTTTTATAAAGTCCGAAGTCTCATCCCGACTTGTGGGGGTCATCCTTTCCTCACTGGGACAATGCTCTAATAATGAAGATCATCACACTATTATTTACTTACAACTCAAGAATTACAACTCAATACTTAGAACAAAATATGACTCTATATGGATGCCTCCCGTGGTGTACCAGGATATGCAATGAATCAGGAGTGACATATGAAGGAATTATCAAGGTGGCTTTGCCACAAATACGATGTCAACTACATGATCATGCAAAAGCAATATGACAATGATGGAGCGTGTCATAATAAACAGAACTGTGGAAAGTTGCATGGCAATATATCTCGGAATGGCTATGGAAATGCCATAATAGGTAGGTATGGTGGCTGTTTTGAGGAAGGTATATGGTGGGTGTATGGTACCGGTGAAAGTTGCATGGCACAAGAGAGGCTAGCAATGGTGGAAGGGTGAGAGTGCGTATAATCCATGGACTCAACATTAGTCATAAAGAACTCATATACTTATTGCAAAAATCTACAAGTCATTGAAACAAAGTACTACGCACTGTCGGATTTAGTGTTCCAGCAGACCCTTGAGGTTCGAACTCTGGGGTGCGCATGAAGATCTTTCCCCTACCAACTCATGTCTCGAAGCCTCACAAGGAATCTAGGCTAGAAAGAAGGACACACAAAGGGCACGAGATTTATACTGGGTCAGGCCACCATTGTGGTTTGGTGGCTTTCCTCAGGGGCTGATGATGAACAATACAAAGGGAGAACAGCCTCGCGAGGGGCTGTTCTTGAGCTGGTGCGATGAACTGCTTGGGTGAGTTCAGTCGCCTCTCTCTCTCTCTCTCTCTCTCTCTCTCTCTCTCTCTAGTCTATGCGCGATCTAGATCCGATGCCTCTCTATTGTGGTGGCTACCCCTCTTTATAGAGGCCCTGGCCTCTTCCCAAATAATGAGCGGGAAGGGAGCCAACAATTGGCCATTTTGAAGGGGAACATCTAGTACACTCATCCTGACTAAAGTTGGTTCTCGACTGCCAAAGACTCTGATGGTGCCGCCATCCTGGGCTCCACGATGGCCTCCATCCTGCCGCTCTGCCGGTCTTGGTCTTGTTGCACTGATGCGGTAACCTTTGCCTGATGCCTTGGCCTGTGCTTGCCCCCTTTGCACCAAAGGGGAAACAAGGACACTGCACAGGCCGGCGCCCGCTTGGCGCCCGCCTGGTCTCGATCGTCATGGCTTGCGTCACAGGCTCCTCGCGAGGTGCCCTGCCTTGATCTCTCCGCCTCCTAGCGAGCCTGCCAGATGAGGCTGCTCCTGAGGAAGCTTCCTGTCGTCCGCCCCGCGAGGCTTGGCCCCTCGCGAGGGTCTTGATCTTGAGCTAATGAAGCTGGGCTGCACTGGGCCTTCACTTGAGCCATGCTGCAGGCCGCAGGCAGGCAAGTCTGGGGACCCTCATTCCCAGAACGCCGATAGTAGCCCCCGGGCCCAAGGCGCGCCCGGACTTGGCTTAGCAGAGAAGCGAAGGGGCAAGTGCGAAGCGCCGCGTGCCCCAATAGCCTGCGGCCTTGGACGCCACGTGGCGATTTATTGGACGTGGGCGTCCCCACTTCCCCACGACGCCTCGGTAACCGCATGACTTGACAAGTCCCTCCATTCAAAACTGGGTCATGATTACCTGCAATCGTGCTGGCCAACGGTTGGCCTTCTTCGGCTATAAGTACAGAACGGTGCGAGCCCTTCCAGTGCTTTCCTTCCTGCTACTCCTTTTCTTCTTTTTCCTCGCCCTTGCTCCACCTTATGCCAATGGCGCCTATCCGCCGGTTTTCTGCAGAATAGAAGGGAAGGCCACTCGAGAGGGTCCCGACCCGCTTCCGTCGAAGAAGCGGCCAGTCCTCTACCGCCGAGATGAGGGTGCTCGGCAGGAGGCGTCGAGGCCCTGGTACAAGCGGCCGCTGCCTGTGTTTCCTCTGCCCTTGTACGCCCGAATCGAGGGCCCTGGAGAAGAAGGCGTCGAGCGACACCGACGGTGCCGCCGCCAACGCCGTCGAGTTACGGCGGTGCGCGTCATTCCCCCTAGAGTCCATGCCGATGGCTCCTCTCGCGAGCTTGTGCTTCACGCCGCCATGCCTCCTCGATCTTGGATTCGCCTTCCTCCCTCCTTCACCTTCGAGATTCCACCGAGGGGGCCTCGGGAGCTCTGGCTGCAGCACGCCGACTTCAACACCCCCGCGACTGAGGTGGAGGTCGAGGTTGTTACCCCGGGCAAGGTCTTCCTGGCCCGCGGCTGGGGAGAGATCGCCTGGGTCTGCCGAACGGGGGGCGCTCTCGTAATCCATCTCGAATACGATGGCGCCTCCTTGATGTTCTTCAAGGTCTTCGACACGGAAGGACGCGGCTGGAATGCTGCCCCAAGGGAGGCGGCCGGGGCATCGGAGTGGCAAGGACCAGGCCTGCCAACCGCTTCCCCATCAGCTCCTCAGGCAGCAGCGGAGGAGCCGGAGGGTCCAGCGACTCTGCCGAGCTTCACGGGACTCCGGAGACAAACGACAATAGCTACGAGCCTCCGAGCTCGCGTCGCGCCCGAAGTAGGGCGGCTGCATCAGGCCGTCGGCGCTGCTGATCTAGATGGGGTTGGCGCTGGCACCTGATGACCCACTGTTGATGATGGCATCTCTTGCGGAGGCGCCCATAGTTATCGCTCCTTAGCACCTTTTTATTCCATGCGAGGAACCGAAATGACACCCCATGGGGTATGTAAGGTGCCTGCCATGTTTTAGTGAATTGTACATCCTTATCATGAAACGATGCGAGAGGCGCGTTCTGCCCCGGCTCAGCTCCCCCTTTCTTTCCTTACAAGGGCTTGGTGCTCTACACCGACAGGTCCCGGTCCCCACGCAAGCTTCAGCCGTCGCTGGTATGCCAGGTCGCGATACCGTGGTCAAGGCCAGGAGGTGAGCGGCCCAAGGTCCACTAAGAGCCCCTGAGTCACGATGCTTAGGAGGTCCCCTTTAGCGCTCAAGCAGCCTCCGCTGGGCAAGAAAGGCAGGCAACGTTGCCGTGATAGAGCCGTGGTAGGCAAGCGTTTAGCGCTGAGTCGATTCAGTTTTGCATGACTTATCTTGTAGGTTTGGAGTGGTTTTCGGCGAAGTGCCGGGCCTGCGTGGCGATAGCTGGGGTGTCGCTGGGTTAGGTCCTCGTGAGCTTCTTCCCTCTTCCCCGCACTTTCCTACATGCTCTACGTCCTTAGGTCCCGGCCCTCGAGTGAGCTCAGCCGACGCTGGTATGACAGGTCGCGATGCCGTGGGTTAAGGCCAAGGGGTGAGGGCTGGAGAGCCAGTAAGAGCCCATGAGTCGCGATGCTCAGGCGCCCCCCTTTTACCGCGCGAGCGGATCGTGGCGGAGAGAGGGAGAGACAGATCGCAACGTCCCCAGCGTTACTTCCGGAGTGGGTCCTGCATACCAATTACGAGGCTAAAACAAGGCCTGCCGTTACGGTTGCCAGCCAACCATTGGTTGCTCCGAGGGAGTGATTGGGGCACTGAGGGCCTAGTGAGGTGGTGCCCTGCGTGGCTACTACGGCCAGAGCTCGGCCACTCAAATTTGTCGGCGTCGCAGGGACGGACCCATAAGCAAGCGCCGTGCCAGAGCGAGCGGCTCCAAAGGTAGGTGTCAATTGAGCAGGCGATTAAGTCAAGCAGGTTAAGCATGAAGGAGCAAATCCATTTAGATAGATGCAGCAAAAGCAAACGCCATTGGGTCAGGCCCGAGCAGCTTGGGGATAATGCAGCCCAAGGGGCGCCCCCAACAAGGTAAGCAGAGAACATGAGCAAAACGGATACATGCCGCAGGGACGAACCCACGCGACCTGGGAATGATGCAGCCTTGTGGGTGCTCCCAGCTGAAAATGGAACTTTGAAAGATGTCACCTCATACCGTTGAAGATGAAGGGATGCTGAAGTAGCGGACGACGCGCAGTGAGGAAGCCGACCCTGACGAGCTCCCGGGACCTGGAGCCTCGGGAGGCTCCAGGGGGCACAGGTGGATCTTCGAGGACCATCTCCATCTCCGCCAGGACCGCGCAACGCCTGACCTCCTGAGCCTCCAGAATGCTCCTCAGCAAGCGCTGATGAGTTGCGGCCGTGTTCGGCCAGCCGAAAGGCATGCGAATGTAGCTATGAGGTGGACCCACGCAGCGCCCCTCACGTGAAGGCCAGAGGCGCTACTGAGACGCGGCTCGGTTGAGCCCTGGCACGTCGATGCAGACGCGCAGCCCGCCATCTTCGCCTGGATGGGGGGCTGTGGCGGGTAGGCGGTGGCTGCCGCGCATGACTCTTGACTCCTGTAGCTCCTGAGTGTTTCTCGCGATGAACTCCTGAGGGTTTGGCCCTCCTTGCCTCATACCTTCCTGAGGGAAACGTGCTTTGAAGCACGCCTCCATGTGGTGCATGAGCGCCTCCCTCGTGACCTTGGCAAAGTCGGTGGCTCTCCAAGAAAGAGCCCCCGAGCCCTGCCCGAGGAGGGTGTCGGGCGCGCCTTCCTATGCGACAGAGGGTGGCGCCCCCTGAACGGGCGCGGATCCTGACGCAACGCCTCCGGAGGTACCCGCCTCCTGATGGCTTGGGCCTGGCAAAGCCTTCTTCTTCTTAGGGACCGCCTCGGGAAGTCTCCCGCTCCCGTGATCTGGGTCTTCGATTGTCGCAGCTTGGAAGGCACGCTCAAAATAATACACTGCATCCCTTTCCTCACATGGTACTGTGATGACTCCACCACTTCCTGGCATCTTGAGGACATTGTAGCCATGGTGAGTCACTGCCATGAACTTCGCCAGGGCTGGGTACCCGAGGATGGCATTGTATGGCAGGCAAATGTGGGCGACATCGAAGTCAATGAGCACAATGTGATAGTTGTTGCGCTGCCCAAAGGTGACAGGGAGGCGAACCTGCCCCATCGGAATGGTGGAACCATCAGTGACTCCTGAGAAAGGCTTGGTCAGCTAAAGCTGATCATATGGAACTTGGAGATTGTTGAATGTCTCGACGGACAAGATGTTGAGTCTTGCTCCGCCATCAATGAGGGTCCTGGTGACTTGCACATTGCTGATGGCTGGGGAACAAAGCATTGGGAGGACTCCGGCCGTTACTGCGCACTTGAGCTGATCCGCTGAGCTAAACATGATAGCGCATGTAGACCACCTGAGAGGGCGCGTGGCCTCAAGCTTGGGGAGGACTACATTCATCTCGTGAGGAAACTTCTTGAAGATGCACTGTGAGGCTGGGGCCTGGGCGCCGCCCAGGATGCAAGTGATTGCGCGCGGCATCTGGAAGCCCCCAGCCCCCTCATCCTGATGCTGGTCTTCATTCCTCCTTTGCGGTGGTGGCAGAGGAGGGAGGCCTGCGTTGCCGTGCGGGCGATCCTCATGAGGCTGATCCCTCCAACCTTCCTCACGAGGCTGGTCCTGTAAACGGTCCTCGCGAGGTCGGTCATGCCACCCTTGGCGAGGGCCATGGTGTTCCCATTGTCCTCCACCTCTTCCTTCTCCTCGGCCATAGCCCCGATCGTTGCGCTCGGGGCGTCGGCCGATACGCCCATCTCGTACGGCCCTGAGCTCTTGGCATTCGTTGGTGTTGTGGGTGTGGAGGTCATGGTACACGCAGTACCGCCTACCCTTGGATGACTCAGGTTGATCCCTTCCTCGCTTGGTGTCTGGCTCTGCTGCGAGCACAGCAGCTCCCTTGCGCTTCACGTCCTTGACCTTGGGCTTCTTCTCTTTTGGATCAGCAGCCGGAAGCTCGAGGAGGGAGAGGCGCCCTTCCTCAGCCCTGGCGCACTTGGTCGCCAAGTTGAACAGCTCTACGGATGTGCATAGGTCTTCATGGATTGCTAGCTCCTCTTTCATCTTGATGTCACGCACGCCATCGGAGAAGGCTAAGATGATGGCTTCCTCAGTCACCCTGGGGATCTTGAGGTGAGCGTTGTTGAAGCGCTGGATGTACTTCTGCAGGGTCTCTCCTCGCTGTTGCTTGATGCAGCGTAGGTCACTCATGGCCGGGGGCCGGTCGCGAGTGCCTTGGAAGTTGGCGATGAAGCGAGTGCGCATCTTGTCCCAGGAGGAGATCGTGCCGGGAGGCAGGTTTAGGAGCCAGGTGTGGGCGCCATCCTTGAGCACCATGGGATACCAGTTTGCCATGACCTTTTCATCTCCGTTGGCCGCCTCGATGCCCAGCTCGTAGAGCTGGAGGAACTCCGCGAGGTCGGCAGTACCATCATAGCGAGGAGGCAGATCTGGCTTGAAGTTGCCTGGCCATGCGACACTGCGTAGCTCGGGGGTGAAGGCGCGACAGCCTGCGGTGGCCACCGGAGCCCTTTGCTGGTGCAGGGCTTGCTCCTGGAGATTCCCACGCGCCGCCGCTTGGAGAAGCACGGGGTCTCGACATGGAGGCGCAGGGATGCGGTCATGGTGCACCGGTGCCGGGAGCACGTGGGCACCTTCTTGGGGGCGAGGGATTTCCTTGCAACTCCTTTCTTGTCGTGTAGGCGCCGGACGCGATGGGTCTTGTCCTGGGGCCGCGCACCTTGGAGCCAAGGCGCCTTCTTTGGGAGGAGTTGGCGGAGGCACCTCTTGATCCACGCCTCCTGCGCAGGATGGAGTCAGCGACGGGGTGGCGGTGCGGCCTTCCCGCCGCACTGAAGGATGCAGGGATAAGGCCTGCTGCTCGTTCCCCTTGGGCCGGTGGCGGCGTTGGCGGCAGGCGATGGGGAACGATGGGGGCGTCCGCCGACGGGCGCCGTCTTGGCGACGCAGGTGGCGAGAGCAGCTCGACGCTCGGCGTGAGCCCGACGAGCGTCAGGCGTGGATACGACGGAAGATCACACGCGAACAGCAGAAGAAAGATTCCGGCGCACCCCTACATGGCGTGCCAAATGTCGGATTTAGGGTTCTGACAGACCCTTGAGGTTCGAACTCTGGGGTGCGCACGAAGATCTTTCCCCTACCAACTCACATCTCGAAGCCTCGCAAGGAATCTAGGCTCGAAAGAAGGACACACAAAGGACACGAGATTTATACTGGTTCAGGCCACCATTGTGGTGTAATACCCTACTCCAGTGTGTGGTGTGGTGGATTGCCTGAGGGGCTGATGATGAACAATACAAAGGGAGAACAGGCTCGCGAGGGGCTGTTCTTGAGCTGGTGCGATGAACTGCTTGGGTGAGTTCAGTCGCCTCTCTCTCTCTCTAGTCTATGTGCGATTTGGATCCGATGCCTCTCTACTATGGTGGCTAGCCCTCTTTATAGAGGCCCTGGGCCTCTTCCCAAATAATGAGCAGGAAGGGTGCCAACAATTGGCCATTTTGAAGGGCAACATCTAGTACACTCATCCTGACTAAAGTTGGTCTTCGACTGCCAAAGACACTGATTGTGACGCCGTCCTGGGCTCCACGATGACCTCCATCGTGCCGCTGTGCTGGTCTTGGTCTTGTTGCACTGATGCGCTAACCTTTGCCTGATGCATGGCCTGTGCTTGCCCCCTTTGCACCAAAGGGGAAACAAGGACAATGCGCAGGCCGGCGCCCGCCTGGTCTCGATCGTCACGGCTTGCGTCATGGGCTCCTCGCGAGGTGCCCTTCCTTGATCTCTCCGCCTCCTCGTGAGCCTGCCTGATGAGGCTGCTCTTGAGGAAGCTTCCTGTCGTCCACCCCGCGAGGCTTGGCCCCTCGCGAGGGTCTTGAGCTTGAGCTGATGAAGCTGGGCTGCACTGGGCCTTCGCTTGAGCCACGCCGCAGGCCGCAGGCAGGCAAGTCTGGGGACCCCTGTTCCCAGAACACCGACACGCGCATGCTCCTTTTTTTACTATAAACAATAGGGTAAAACCCAACTGCATTTTTTATAAATAAAGTGCAAAGTAACAAGTAGTCATAAAGGCTTGAGATAAGCCTACAAAAATAAGGAAAAGAAAGAAAGAAAAAGAAGAGAAGGAAAGAAGAGAAAAAAGGGAAAGAACTAGGCTATAAAAAGAAAGGAAAAAATACAATTAAAACTACAATAGTGTATCAAGCCAAACAGTGAATTGTCTCTCATGCTTTTTCTTCATTCTGAACCTTAGAAGCTTGAGTTCCTCCAGGAAGATGAACTGCCATTCTTGGAAAGATGGAGTAATGTTTTCAAAAATCTTATTATTTCTGGTTATCCAGATGGCTCATGCTCCAAGAATGATGATCTCCATGTAAAAAGAGTAGTTTGTTTTGTCCTTGAGATCTTGGAATGCTTCTAACACTAGCAGGTTTGGTGTTCTTGTGGGACAAATAAAGTCCCAGCATTGTTGCACAAAGGGACATCCCCAGAATAGATGATGTAGTGTTTCTTCCTGCTGACATCCTCTAACTGCATAGTTGTAGGCCTCCAATACAAAGCTCTTTCTTCTAAGTAGATTTCTTGTGTTAACTCTGTCATGGAGCAGTTGCCAGAAGAATACTTTGTGTTTTGGCTGACATGAGCTTTGCCAAATCCAATTGAAGTGAGGAGGAGTTTGCTTGTATCCAATTAAAACTTTGTATGCTTTGATGGATGAATAGACTTCATTTCCCCAAATGTAACTCCAAGTGTCCAAATACTCCAAGAATTCAGATTGTCTCATAGAGATGCAAATGTCCTCCATTTGTAAAAATTCCTCATATGCCTCTGTTGTCAGTGGTAGATAGAAAAGATCCTGAAAGTATTCTGTCTGCAGCACTTGTTTTATGTTCAACTGTGGATTTCTCACAAAGGAGTATAAGTGGTGGAATTTTTTCTTGAGTACTGCCTGATGCCATAGATCATCCCAAAAAAATGCACTGACACCATCTCCCACATTGCATCTAGCAATAGCTTTGTATTGATCAATGAGAGCTAAATTGGATTTCCACCAAAAAGAACCTACCATGTTGTCTCCTGGTAATTTCCCATCACTGTAATAAGTTTCCCAAATCAGGTTGACCCAAGGTATGTCATGTCTGTTAAAAAATTTATGCAGATTCTTCATTAGCAGGGTTTTATTATGAGTGTATATATCCAATACCCCTAGACCTCCCTGCTCCTTGGGCCTACACACAGTGTGCCAAGCCACCAATGCAGGTCTGTGGTCCTCCATGTCAGGGCCTCTCCAAGGACAGTGCCTCAAGTATTTTATTATCTGTTTCTTTATTGTGATAGGAATATCCAGACAACTCATGAATAAGACTGACAAAGATGTGAGCACTGATTTGACAAGGAGAAATTTGCCTGCTTGAGTCATGAAAATAGAGATACCTGCCAATCTCTTTGCAATCCTGTTAACAAGAGGTAGACACGGTTCCACAGTTGGTTTGTATATTCCCAATGGAAGGCCAAGGTAAGTGAAAGGGAATTGCCCTCTGGCACATTGGAGTGTGTTTGTGAATAATTCAACTTTGTCCTCATAAATGTTTAAAGGAACCAGGAATGACTTCCCATAATTCACTTTTAACCCTGTTGCAGAAGCAAAAGTATTGAGTAAGGCCTTCAGACAGAACAGCTTTCTAGGGGGATAGATTGGTAGGAAAAGACCATCGCTCGTCCCGGACCGCCACTCATAAGGAAGACAATCAATAAATAAATCATGCTCCAACTTCATCACAAAGCGGTTCACCATGCGTGCATGCTACGGGAATCACAAACTTCAACACAAGTATTCCTAAAATTCACAACTACTTAACTAGCATGACTCTAATATCACCATCCTCATATCTCAAAACAATTATAAAGCATCAAATTGATCATAGCATCCAATTCACTTTCTATGATAGTTTTTATTATACCCAACTTGGATGCCCATCATTCTAGGACCAATTTCATAACCATAACAAATATCATGCTGTTCTAATAGACTCTCAAAATAATATAAGTGAAGCATGAGAGATCAATAATTTCTACAAAATTAAGCCACCACCGTTGTATAAAAATATATAAGTGAAGCACTAGAGCAAAACTGTCTAGCTCAAAAGATATAAGTGAAGCACATAGAGTATTCTAATAAATTCTGAATCATGTTATGTCTCTCCCAAAAGGTGTGTACAGAAAGTATGATTGTGGTAAACTAAAAAGCAAAGACTCATATTATACAAGATTCTCGAAGCAAAACACATATCATGTGGTGAATAAAAATATAGCTCCAAGTAAAGTTACCGATAGATGAAGACGAAAGAGGAGATGCCTTCCGGGGCATCCCCAAGCTTAAGCTTTTGGTTGTCCTTGAATTATCTTGGGGTGCCATGGGCATCCCCAAGCTTTGGCTCTTGCCACTCCTTATTCCATAATCCATCAAATCTTTACCCAAAACTTGGAAACTTCACAACACAAAACTCAACAGGAAATCTCATAAGCCCCGTTAGTGCAAGAAAGAAAAACACCACTTAAGATACTATAATGAACTAATTATTTATTTATATTGGTGTTAAAACTACTGTATTCCAACTTCTCTATGGTTCATACCACCCGATACTAGCCATAGATTCATCAAAATAAGCAAACAACACACGAAAAACAGAATCTGTCAAAAACAGAACAGTCTGTAGCAACCTGTAACTTTCTAATACTTCTGGATCTCTAAAAATCCTACAAAAATAGAAAGTCCTGGGAAATTTGTCTATTTATCTACTGCAAAAAGAATCAACTAAAAAGCACGTTTCTGTGATTTACTAAAATTATTCTCGTGCGCTTAAAAGTTTCTGTTTTTCAGCAGAATCAATTTAACTATCACCGTAGGTTATCCTATAGGTTCTACTTGGCACAAACACTAATTAAAACATAAAACCACATCTCAACAGAAGCTAGATAAATTATTTATTACTAAACATAATAAAAAATCAAGGAACAAAGATAAAACTGGGTTGCCTCCCAACAAGCGCTATCGTTTAACGCCCCTAGCTAGGCATAAAAGCGAGAATAGATATAAGTATTGCCATCTTTGGTATTCAATTCTTCAATAGAACACTTATAACCCTTAGGAGTTTATTTCTTTTTAGTAATGATTAAACTCCTAGGCAAGAAATCAAGAGATTCGTTCGTAGCAAAAGGTTTTTAATGATAGCAAAAAAGCTAGGGTGAACACTTATGGATTTGAGATCCGCATTTTCCTTACTAGAAGATTCACCCTTATTTTTAGGAACATACATTAATTTGGCAATTTTGGCAGGAGGAGTTGGAGTATATTTCACGGATGAAAAGGCAGCCCCTAAGTTGGTAATAATACCCTCAAGTTTACCGATTCTTATAGAATCTTGATCTATTCTTTCGTTAACTATAGGTTCTTTATCCTTAAAACTTTTCAGAGTAACTCCAACCTTAGATCCATATTGAGTAATTTGATTGTGGTTCTTTTTATCCAAATTTTCAATTAACTCAATAGTTGCAACTTTATTTTCAATAATTTCAAGACTTTGCATCACATGTTCTAGAGTTAAGATAGTTCCATTAACCAAGAGAGGTGGTGGACCAAACAAATCTAACATAGCATTATAAGCATCAAAAGTGTGGCTACCCAAGAAATTCCCTCCGGTAATGGCATCAAGAATACATATATACCAAGGAGTAATGCCTACATAAAAATTCCAAAATAAGAATGGAAGTAGATTGCTTCCTAGTAGATCTATTGAGCATTGCAAATTCTATGCCAAGCATCTTTTAAATTTTCTCCCTCCCTTTGTTTAAAATTGAGAACTTCATGATCGGGAGTACAAATGATAATAGTAGGACTAGCCATGACGATGAGATAAACGATGTTACACACGAGCACACAAAAGGCAAGAAAAAAAGAGGCGAACGGAAAAGAGAGGGCGAATAAAACGGCAAGGGTGAAGTGGGGGAGAGGAAAACGAGAGGCAAATGGCAAATAATGTAATGCGAGGGAGATGAGTTTGTGATGGGTACTTGGTATGTCTTGACTTTAACGAAGACCTCCCTGGCAACGGCGCCAGAAATCCTTCTTGCTACCTCTTGAGCACTGCGTTGGTTTTCCCTTGAAGAGGAAAGGGTGATGCAGCAAAGTAGCGTAAGTATTTCCCTCAGTTTTGAGAACAGAGGTATCAATCCAGTAGGAGGTTCCTCAAAAGTCCCTCGTACTTACACAAACAAACAAGAACCTCGCAACCAATGTGATAAAGGGGTTGTCAATCCCTTCACGGTAACTTGCAAAAGTGAGATCTGATAGAGATAATAAGATAAGATAAATATTTTTGTTATTTTTATGATATAGATGGAAAAGTAAAGATCGCAAAATAAGATAGATGGGAAACTTATATGATGAAAGATAGACACGGGGGCCATAGGTTTCACTAGTGTCTTCTCTCAAGATAGCATAAGTATTACGGTGGGTGAACAAATTACTGTTGAGCAATTGATAGAAAAGTGCATAGTTATGAGATTATCTAGGCATGATCATGTATATAGGCATCACATCTGCAACAAGTAGACCGACTCCTGCCTGCATCTACTACTATTACTCCACACATCGACTGCTATCCAGCATGCATCTAGAGTATTAAGTTCATAAGAATAGTGTAGCGCATTAGGCAAGATGACATGATGTAGAGGGATAAACTCAAACAATATGATATAAACCCCATCTTTTTATCCTCGATGGCAACAATATAATACGTGCCTTGCTGCCCCTGATGTCATTGGGAAAGGACACCACAAGATTGAACCCAAAGCTAAGCACTTCTCCCATTGCAAGAAAGATCAATCTATTAGGCCAAACCAAACTGATAATTTGAAGAGACTTGCAAAGATAACAAATCATACATAAAACAATTCAGAGGAGATTCAAATATTTCTCATAGATAAACTTGATCATAAATCGACAATTCATCGGATCTCAACAAACACACCGCAAAAAGAGTTACATCGAATAGATCTCCAAGAAGATCGATGAGAAGTTTATATTGAGATTCAAAGAGAGAGAATAAGCCATCTAGCTAATAACTATGGACCCGAAGGTCTGTGGTAAACTACTCACAACTCATCGGAGAGGCCTTGGTGATGATGTAGAAGCCCTCCGTAATCGATTCCCCCTCCGGCGGAGCACTGACAAAGGCTCCAAGATGGGATCTCCCGATACATAAGGTTGCGGCGGTGGAAATAGGATTTCATGGTGCTCCTGGATGTTTTCGGGGTACGTAGAGCCACGAGGGGCCCACGAGGGTGCGGGGTGCGCCCACCCCCCTAGGGCGAGCCAGGCACCCTCGTGGCCTCCTCGGATGCTTCTTGATGTCCACACCAAGTCTCCTGGGTTGCGTTTGTTCCAAAAAGATCGCTCGTGAAGGTTTCATTCGTTTGGACTCCGTTTGATATTCCTTTTCTTCGAAACACTGAAATAGGCAAAAAAAATAGCAATTCGGGCTGGGCCTCCGGTTAGTAGGTTAGTCCCAAAAATGATATAAAATTGTAAAGTAAAGCCCATAAACATCCAAAACGGGTAATATAATAGCATGGAACAATCAAAAATTATAGATACGTTGGAGACGTATCAATATCAAATCATGCATATAAGAATTCAGAGAAGATTCAAATAATATTCATAGATAAGCCGATCATAAATCCATAATTTATCGGATCTCGACAAACACACAGCAAAAGAAGATTACATCGGATAGATCTCCAAGAACATCGAGGAGAACATGGTATTGAGAATCAAAGAGAGAGAAGAAGCCATCTAGCTACTAGCTATGGACCCGTAGGTCTGTGGTAAACAACTCACGCTTCATCGGAAGGGCAATAGAGTTGATGTAGAAGCCCTCCGTGATCAAATCCCCCTCGGCAGGATGCAGGAAAAGGCCCTTAGATGGTATCTCACAGGAATAGAATGTTGTGGCGGTGGAGAAGTGTTTTTGTGGATGCTTCTTGAGGTTTGGGAATATATGTGAATATATAGGACGAAGGCAGGGGGCTCGCCCTACCCCCCTGGGCACGCCCCCGCGGCTTGTCGTCTACTTGTCCAAGTCCAACAGGTGTCTTCTGGTCCAAGAAAAATCATCGTGAAGGTTCTATTCCATTTGGACTCCATTTGGTATTCCTTTCCCGCGAAGCTCAAAAAGAAGGAAAAAACAGAAAGTGGCACTAGGCTCTAGGTTAACAGGTTAGTCCCAAAAATAATATAAAATAGCATATTAATGCATATAAAACATCCAAAACAGATAATATAATAGCATGGAACAATAAAAAATTATAGATACATTGGAGATGTATCAAGCATCTACCTCAAGGTCATATTAAACATGCATAAAGCGCTCGACAAATGGTTGATGGTAGGCATAAGAATCATTCACAACACCAAATGGAATGAAGTGTCTAAACACATGTGGCAAGACAAACCAAGCATAATGTGCATAGGGTGTAGTGAAAATCGAGTGGCACTCAACACCATAGAAAGAGTAATTGCTCATCATGTGTGAGGCTATCAAGGCAAGCATGTAGCAATCAATGGGATATGACATATGTGAAGAAATTACATTGTTGCAACCAAACATATGATAGGAGCAAGTAATCCAAGAATTGGATGCAACACACAAGGTATATAAGTCACGAGGCATGGCAATGTGGCAATGATAAGTCAAAGCAAGATCTCTAGCATGTATGCAATATGTCGAGGTGCAAGCAACACATGAAGTATGATCCACAATATTCATGCTCATGGTTTGGGGTTCTCAAAAGAGAAGGATATCACCTTGAAAGCATGTCCTTGTGCGTCCTTCACAATTTCGAAGAACAAGCAAGTACGATGTAGAAGCATCGTGATCGAAGGTGGTTCTCTCTCAAGAGCTCGGATTGTCAACTCACGTGAAGTGGAAGTTGACATCAAGTCAAAAGATCCTACACATACATGCAACAAAGCAAAGAGTGTATATGCATGGTAGATAAACACATCATCCATCATGATGGTTTTCTTCTCTTGCACATAACCATTAGAAGCACAAGTGCATGAATAATATGACGCAACAATGGCTATATTCATGGCACTAGGTATATGGTGCAAAGAGGTAAGACAAGCATGCTTCACAAGGAATATGTCAAAATCTCCAAATATATGTGAGAATGCTATGCGGGCAATCTCATTAGCAAGATTAAAAGCATTATTGCACTCAATACATGTCAAATCATCTAGCATGAGAGAGGCAACATATGGAGATATATGACATGAAGAAATAACAATCATGTTCAAAGCATGTAGATGGTTGTCATCAACCGCATGAAACGAGCAAGTATGGATCATCGGTGATACAACAAGGCAAGCAATCATAGTAATCAAGTCGTGCAAACTAGTGGAGTGAAGATGCAGCACACTGGAGGAAATCATTGCAATCATGTCATGTGAGCAAATAGTGGATATAGGAAATGCACATGACATATCGCAAGGAAGAACACAAAGGAAGACCAATGTATCATCATAGGCATGGGGTACAAAGAAAACATGGCAATAACAAGCAATATCTCCACCAAGTTTGCAAATACACATACAAGTACGAGAATCAAGCATCATGTGTAGTGCAAAGCATGGGTCACAAATGCATGGCAAAGGCATAGGAATGATCATATCACGCAAGGTGAATATGGCAAGATGGGCATAGGATATGTAATGGACAGTAAACCATAACCAAGTGAGGGCTATTTAGAAGAAATGTGCGAAGTTATTGCACAATGGGAATGGTGAGAAATACAATCCACGTGATCCCAAGTCATTGTTGCTCTCTAGAGATCCTTTTGTCAACTCATGGGTTTGTGAGATTGACAAATATTCATGGGTACCTACACAAAAGAGACACAAACCAAAGAAATTGTGTGCATGGTAAATGTACACATCATCCATCAAGATGTGTATGTGCATGTTAGAGTTATCACAAGATAAGCATCACTCAAAGAAATTTTATGCATGATACAAGAACATGTCATCCATCATGAAAGAATAACTGTTATGTATAACACGACAGGGACACAAATTGAGCGTGCAAGTATATGGCACAACAATATCACTATCATTTATTGGGAGCAAATTGTGTATATAATTATTGGGGTCATGCAATGCGTGGGATGGATCAAAATTCCCTAACATGTATGAGGAAACTATGGGGGTCTCCTCATGAGCAATATCGAAAGCATCATGTGGAGAAAATGGACAACATCCAAAACAATGCATATCTGAAGCTAGGTGGTCATGGCATGGCATATGAGATAAATGATGCAAAGGGATCATGTCAATATCATCACAAGAAAAACAAATGGCAATAACGATGGGGTTGACATCTATGCCAGAAGTGAAAATTGGGTTAAGTTTAATGGCATACGCATAGTCACTAAGATGAGATTGCAAATATGACATATGATTGATCTCATGCATAGCATACGACAAGTCAAGTGGATTATCAAACATGATGTGACCTAGAGAATTATCACAAGAAATCCTATGTAACATGGCATCACAACTAATAGACTCCACGTGGCAATCATCAAACTCATCATTAATGGGTAAATCATCGCATGGGGAAGTCGCACTAGAATGATGCATGTCAATAGGTGTATCAACATCATGCAAGCAATCAATGTCATGAATGTCCACTAGTGGGACTAGAACATCACCTTCACCTATGTTACCTTTGTCATTCCACTCAAATGGTGTAGGTGAGGTGGGAAAGACCAAATGGCGGTCAATAACATCATCTTGATGGAACCATGTGGGGGTGCATCATATTCCACCATGGCTATCATCTTGTCCAAAGGAAGGACAAAGTCGTCGAGAATCGGTGCGTCATCATAAATGGTACCTAGCACCAAATGAGAAGACAGAATAGAGGTAGAGGTTAAGTCGTTAGAGTTCAAAATGTCCTCACATGACCTATCAACTATCACACTCTCTCTATGTGGTGGCTCACTAACTCCCTCAAAATAGGTGCACTCAAAGTCACATATGGTGGAGTCACTCATCTGACTCAAGTGGTTAGGGTTGTGGCTCTCCTCACATGGGAATTGGGGCAACTAATCATATATGGGGCTAGTGGTGAACTCGCTCTCACTCTCAATATGGTGTCACAAGTCACTCAAGTCATCATACATCGCCATGGTCGAGGTGAAATTCTCAACCAGCTCATCGCCGTCGCCGTCGACGAAGGCCGAAGATGTCACGTCATCACTCTCGCCTCCCAAGATGGAAGCATCATCCTTACTCACCATGGTGTCGCTCGCCTCCAAAGCATGTTCCTCGAATGGCTCTGTAGTCATAGTTGTCGCTTCACCATCTTGGAAAAGAGTCAAAGTAGACTCGGCATCATAAATGCCACAAAGAGGGATGGCGGTGGAGTCAAACTTGGGAGCGTCGTCTTGGAGCTCGTCGGGCTTGGACATCATCATGGTACTAGCCTCATGCCCGCCGTCTTGTAGCTTGGTCTTCAAGAAGTGTGCTTGGGGTGGAGAAGCCTTAGCCTTCATGAGTTCTTGTTCCGCCTTGAGAGCACCAATGTAGTTGTCGTCAAGGGACTTGTAGTTCTCAAGGAAGATAATCTTGGAGATGTCATTGTGCAATCCCATCATGAAGTGGAACTTCATGGGAATGGGGTCATCCATGCCGGATCGTCGCAAGTCATTCTTCATCTCCTTGAAGTATGCGTCGATGGACTTGGATTCTTGGATGGTGTTCTCCAATTGGTGTAGAAGTTGTTCTGTGTAGGTGGGTGAGCGAGTCCTGGATTAGGGGGTCCTCGGAGAGCCGGACTATATACTTTGGCCGGACTGTTGGACTATGAAGATACAAGATTGAGGACTTCGTCCTGTGTCCGAGTGGGACTCTCCTTTGCGTGGAAGGCAAGCTTGTCAATTCGGATATGTAGATCTCCTTCTCTGTAACCGAGACTGTGTAACCCTAGCCCCCTCCGGTGTCTATATAAACCAGAGGGTTTAGTCTGTAGGACAACAACAATCATAATCATAGGCTAGCTTCAAGGGTTTAGCCTCTATGATCTCGTGGTAGATCAACTCTTGTAATACTCATATCATCAAGATCAATCAAGTAGGAAGTAGGGTATTACCTCCATTGAGAGGGGCCGAACCTTGGTAAACATCGTGTCCCCCGCCTCCTGTTACCATTAGCCTTAGACGCACAGTTCGGGACCCCCTACCCGAGATCCGCCGGTTTTGACACCGACATTGGTGCTTTCATTGAGAGTTCCACTGTGTCGTCATGAGAAGGCTTGATGGTTCCTTCAATCATCTTCAACGATGCTGTCCAGGGGGAGATTTTCCTCCCCGGACAGATCTTCGTATTCGGCGGCTTCGTAGTGCGGGCCAACACGCACGGCCATCTGGAGCAGATAGATAGCTACGCCCCTTGCCATCAGGTCAGGTTTGGAAGCTTGAACTATACTGCTGACATCCGCGGAGACTTGACCTTCGATGGATTTGAGCCCATGTCAGGTGCGCCGAATAGTCACGACGAGCATGACTTAGATCTGCCATCGGACAGTGTTCGGGAGATCATGCCTGCGGCTGCCCCCGTCGTCAATCCAGAGCAGATCGTGCCATCCGAGGACGGGTGGATGGACCCGTCCATGGAGGCCGCACACTCATCGGCGCTAGAGCCGAACACAGACTTCACATCCAAAGAAATCTGTGTCATCGGACCCTCGGACTCGTCTCCGGCCACAGGCTTCGAACTGCATACATCCATCCCTATCAAACCTGATTGGGCACCGATCATGGAGTTTACCTCCGCAGATATCTTTCAACACTCGCCCTTAGGCGACGTGCGAAATTCATTGTGGTCTCTCTCTTTGTCAGGAGACTCTTGGCCGAACTATGTCCGGCTGGAGTGGGAAGCGGACGATGAAGAAATTCGTTCCCCACCCACCACCCACTTAATAGCCACTGTCGATGACTTAACCGACACGCTTGACTTCAACTCTGAAGACATCGACAGTATGGACGACGATGCAGGAGAAGAATAGGAACCACCGCCCACAGGGCGCTGGACAACCACCTCATCATATGATATATACATGGTGGATACACCCATGGTAAATAACGGCGAGGATGCAACGAAGGATAATCCCCTCGAGAAGCCACCAAAGCGACGACGTAGGCGCCGCTCTAAATCCCGCCACCGTAAAAACAGTGATAATAGCGCATGAAAGAATAATACCACAGTCGACTCCAAAGGAAACAACGACCCCATGGACCCAGCCATGGAGCAGGATGAGCTAGGGGACGATGAACATAGTCCGGAGCCGACGTCCGTTGACGCCAATCCCGAGGGTAACATTCATCAACCTGTCTCCAGAAGGGAGAACAGTCCGGACGACGATGCCCTCATCATCCCGGAAAAACACTTGGAACAAGAGAACCTCCAAAGAAGGCTTATTGCCACCGCGAGGATCTTGAAGAAGCAGAAGCTAAGGCTTAAGGCCGCGCAGGATATGCTCAACCATAGATGGAACAAAGTGCTCGACACTAAAGAAAAATATGGTGGTGATTGCCACACAAAGAGCTATCCAAAACACAAGTTGCTGCCCGAATTCGACGACGAGGCTATAGCGCCCATCCAACCGAAAAATAAAATGGCAGATCAGCCGGACCGACCACCCAGTGGCCGCGACAGGGCGGCTAATGATGCCACACACAAGTCAGCACACGATTTACGTGAGCTCCTGGACAAAAAAGCCGGTATGGGCAGGTCCATCCATGGATCTAGGAAGCATGCTCCGGCGCAGGATCATAGCCACCAAAACAATCATATTGATCGAATACCAGCTCGGAATCAACACCGAACACAACAGCCGTTGATAGAAGGCCATGACACATCCAAATACAGGGGTGCCGTGCACCCCCTGTGCTTCACCGATGAGGTGCTGGACCATGAATTTCCAGAGGGATTTAAATCCGTGAATATAGAGGCATATGACAGAATTACAGACCCTAGGTTCTAGATTGAGGACTTTATCCTTCACATCCACATGGCTCGCGGGGATGATCTCCACGCCATAAAATACCTGCCCCTCAAGTTAAAAGGACCAGCTCGGCACTGGTTGAAGAGCCTCCCCGAAAACTCAATTGGTAGTTGGAAAGAACTTGAGGATGCTTTTAGGGCCAATTTTCAAGGGACCTATGTCCGACATCCGGATGCAGATGATTTAAGTCACATGATTCAGCAGCCCGGAGAGTCAGCCCAAAAGCATTGGAACAGATTTCTCACTAAGAAGAATCAAATCGTCGACTTCCCGGATGCCGAAGCCTTAGCGGCTTTCAAGCACAATGTCCGGGACGAATCGCTTGCCAGACACCTCTGCCAGGAAAAGCCGAGGACAATGGCAGCCCTAACAAGCCTTATGACCCGCTTTTGCGCGGGCGAGGACAGTTGGCTGGCCCGTAGCGGCACCAGTGACCCAGGCACATCCGAAGTCAGGGATGGCAACGGGAAGCCACGACGCAATAAAAACAAGCGTCGAAGGAATGGAGACAACCCAGATAACATGGCGGTCAACGCCTGATTCAGGGGCTCTTGACCCGGTCAACGGAAAAAGCCATTCAAAGGCAGCAGAGATGGACCGTCCAGCCTAAACAAGATTCTAGACAGATTATGTCAGATTCATGGCACCCCCAAGAAACCTGCAAATCACACCAACAGAGAATGCTGGGTTTTCAAGCAGGCCGACAAGCTAAACTCCAAACACAAAGGGAGGGAGACGCCAAGTGAAGACGAGGATGAGCCTCGCCAGCCAAACACTGGGGGACAGAAAAAATTCCCACCAGAAGTCAAAATAGTAAATATGATTTACGCAACTCACATACCAAAGAGAAGGCGCAAACGCGCACTCCGAGACGTATACATTGTAGAGCCCGTTGCCCCCAAGTTCAATCCTTGGTCGGCCTGCCCGATCACTTTTGATCGCAGGGATCATCCGACTAGTATCCGACACGGAGGATCGGCTACCTTGGTGCTCAACCCAATAATTGACAGATACCATCTCACCCGAGTCCTTATGGACGGCGGCAGTAGTATTAATCTAATATATCAGGACACTGTCCGCAAAATGGGGATAGACCCGTCAAGTATCAGCCAAAGTAATACTACCATTAAATGAGTAATACCGGGCGTAGAGGCCTGATGCACGGGCTCTCTAGCATTAGAGGTTGTATTTGGTTCTCCCGACAACTTCAAAAGTGAAGAACTAATCTTCGAGATCGCTCCATTCTGAAGCGGGTATCACACACTACTCCAAAGAACGGCCTTCGCTCGTTTTAATGTAGTACCGCACTACGCTTCTCTTAAACTTAAGATGCCCGGTCCACGTGGCATCATCACAGTTAGCGGAAATACAGAGTGTTCCTTACATGCGGAAGAATATGTGGCGGCTCTAGCAGCCGAACACTGAACGACCTCTCCAACCAGAATAAATGGTCGGTCGTCAGGACCACATACATGGTTAGACGAGTCTGGCGCTCCACCAGATGTAACACCCTAGATAAACCTGAGCTTGGGTCGATGGATATACCCCCATAGGTGGTGCTTGGGCCAGCCTGCATGTAAAAAAGCCCATAGTTCGGCTTGACCCTATTAATACAATAAAATATTGCATTTTCATGGTTCGTTCAGAATAACCAACTTTTTGCCAGAAGTCTTTCACCTGGGTTTTTCCTTTTTACAAATGATCACCGTGCTACACCCTTCCAGGATACGGCACAACGTAGATAAAGGCGCAGGCGTGCAGCAGGGCCCCACTCAAAGGTTTCTTTTCAGATTAAGACCCTACGTAAACCTTTTTTTCTTAAATGTCTGTTGTTGCTTCATACCATCCGGACACTTATCACAACCGGGAGGGACACTGGCGTTATTGGCATTTCATCACGCCAGACTAATGCATGTACCTGGAAACTCAGGGCTCATTATTGAGGGCGTTACTCAGCCCAGTATATGTTGTAAAGTCCGAATACCTTAGGGAGTGTTCGGCGTCGCGAGTTTGGCCTTATATGCATCAGCTCCGAATCATGTCTTTGGTCAATAGTTGGGTTTGCCCGACTCCCGTATTTTGCTACCTTACTTTCCGCTCTATCGGCTAAGGTGGCATCGGGAGAACTACTGTGATTGTGCCGTGGTTCATCTCGATGAGCACCTCAGTAGAGAAAGCCGAAAACTGACTGTCATGATATAGCGCGAGACTGGTCAACCACTCGATGACTTAGCGGAATCTTCGTGATTCCTCCGCATTAACGAAGGACCGGTTTCCCGGTCATGTACATACGTGCACCGTATTCGGATGAACGCAGAAGTACCAGGGGCTATATAGTAGCCCATCGTCAAACTCCCATGGCTAAGTGAAAGTGTTAAAGCTATATAGTCCAATTGCCTGGTTCGCTGCTCTATCACCTCCTTAATGGACCTAGATGTTGGATCAAGTGTCATTACACGCTTTTTCAAACACCCCTGCATTATATGCGTGGGTGCTGAAGCCAACGACTGCAAACTTTCAGGTTATATACATACATAAATGGCCGCACAGGAGGCACTATAATACTTTCAGGCAAAAGTATAAACACATCCTTTATAATCAAAATAGCATTATTTTTACAACTCAGATAGATATCACTCGAACATGGTACTCTTCGAGCACTGAGCCTCTATTAAACGGGCGCCTTCTAGGAATTCTTCAAAATAGTCCTCGGCCGGGTCCTGGCCTCCCGTTGGACCCCGGGTTGCAATAGCGGTGGCCTCCGTCCCTACCCAATATGTTTTAACATGGGCAAGAGCCATCCGTGCACCCTCTATGCACGCCGACCTCTTCACAGCGTCGATATGCGACACAACACCAAGGAATCATTGCACTAAACCAAAATAACTGTCCGGCCTTGGTCCCTTCAGCCAAAGATGATCCACGACAGACCTCATAGCAAGCCCGGACAACCTATGGAGCTTGACCCACTCGGCCATTCGTTCATTCACCAGCAACGGACGTGTCGGAGCACTGAACTGCGACCAGAACAACCTTTCCACCTCATGATCTTTCTGATCCTTGAAAAACTCAGTCACATCAGCAGCACTCTTTGCCAAGTCCGAGTACGCGTCTGCAGCACTCCATAATTGATCCAGAGGGGCATACTTCAGATCTCTGAACTTCATCCGCATCAAATAGGGCCTCCCAGCCGCGATATCTCCGGCTTCACGAAGCTCCTCCCTCACCCCTCTAATTTCAGAGCGGGTTTCCTTGGCTGCTTCCAAGGCCTTCTTCAGGTCAGCCGCTCTTGCTTGGCTTTCCTTTTCAAGGAGCTCATATCGGCCGGCGGCATCTTTCAGCTCAACAGCCATCTTGGCTATTTTCTCTTTGCTCTGGCAATGAGCAGCCTGTTCGGCTATTAACTCTTTGGCTGCCTTTAGGGCGGCTGCATCACTTATCCTGGCTTGTTCTTTTGCTCGGGCAAGTTCCACCCGAAGGGTCTCCACGACAGCAGCTCCATTTGCAGTCACAACATATTATAGATACTAGCATGATGCTCCTCTTAATATTTGCTGACTACCCGAAAATACTTACCCTGTGCCTCGTCAAGCCGCTTCTTCCCAAGCACGATGTCGGCATCCGCCACGTCAAGCTGCCGCTTCAGCTCGGCAAAATCCGCAGCCCGGCCAGCCGCCAGACCCTCAGCCGCCTGCACATGAAAGCAACGCGATCATTACCTAGGACTATGATCCTCTATTTGCCGCCTCTGGATGGCAACCAGAGTCTCAGGGGCTACTATCTATACAGAGCACACCTAGCGTGTGTGGTACCGTCAAAAATACACATATATTACTTGGCGTACCTCAAAGCCTCTTAGCAGGCTCGTAAAAGCTTCATTCAACCCATTCTTGGCGGATGAAATCCTCTCAACCACTGTACCCATTAAGGTACGATGCGCCTCTGAGATAGCTGCTTGCTCCAGAAGACCCATCAGTGTGTCCGGTTGTGCACCGGACAGTCCCAGACTCTTTTTGTTGCTCTCCCTAGGAGCAGAATACTCCAGACTTTGGGCGGCCAAAGAGTTACCTTCTGGCCTTGGCGGATCAGGAGAAATCCTCTGTGACAACACCTCGCGGTAGTCCGCCCGATGAGGCGGGGAGGCAGGAGGAGGCATTTCGCTCTCCATCATCTCCGGAAGAAGATTCCCCGATAACGAACTCTGTTGAGAAGGGCTACGAGCCGGACTGCAAGATACATGTCTCGGTTATTGTTCTAAGAGATGAAGCAGGATATATTTACCAAAGTACTTTTGTTCACTTACGACTCAGTCGAGGGCTGGCCCCCTTGCGAGCGTTGTGCGGTAAGAACGCCCTCCGGGGCAGGGCCCCCTGGCGAAGGCATCTTCCCTCATTTGGAAACCTCCATTTCCAAATCTTCAGAGGTGGCCCTTTTCTTCCCTCGGGGAGAGGGGATTCTAGATTCACCTCCCCGATTATCCTCCTTCGTGGAGGCACTAACTCCCCCGGTTTGGATGTGTAATGTGTGAGGCCCGCTTTCGGCTTCTTTATTCCTCCCTTCATCTTCTCCTGATGGCGCTTGTTAAGGTGCGCGCTCAAGCATCCTGGTTAATATAGGATCTGGTGAGCCTTCGGGAAGGGGGGCCTAACACCTGATCCTCTCTGCCTTTCTTATCCAGTCTCGGTAGAGAGAAATTTTTCAGAATGGTGTTGTGAAAAATAAAAAGACAGCATGTTTGATCACAGAAATACTTACTTGGGTATCCGGACGGTTGCAGTTGAGATCCGCATCCTCGATGGTGTCCGAACACTTTATTCATGATCCCAAGAACAATCCATACATCTCTTCGAGTGTCATGCCGAAGAATTGTTGAATAGTTCGCGGTCCTTCCGGGTTGAACTCCCAGATATGGAGAGATCGACGTTGGCATGGCAGGACCCAACGAACTAGCATAACTTGCATTACTTTGATAAGACTGACGTCCCTCTTGAGGTGATCTCGAATGCGGCTTTGCGATGTCAGCATGTCATTAACTGGCCCCCAGTCCAGCCCCTTGTTGACCCATGACGCCAGTTGGGGCAGAGGGCCCGAGCGGAAGGCGGGGGCAGCCGCCCGCTTTGTACCTCGGGGAGCTGTGATGTAAAACCACTCCCATTGCCATAAATCGGACACTTCTGGGAAGGAACCCTTTGGCCATGGGGCGTTGGCGCCTTTGCTTATTGTAGCACCTCTGCACTCTGCCTGTCGCCCATCGATCATCTTCGGCTTCACATTGAAGGTCTTGAGCCATAAGCCGAAGTGTGGGGTGATGCAGAGGAGGGCCTCACACACGACGATAAACGGCGAGATGTGAAGGATGGAATCTTGAGCTAGATCATGGAAATCTAGCCCGTAATAGAACATGAGCCTCTCAAGAAGGGATCAAGACTAAAACCTAGCCCTTGGAGGAAGTGGGAAACAAATACGACACTTTCGTTGGGTTTGGGAGTAGGGATGACCTGCCCTTGAGTAGGCAGGCTGTGCGGGATTTCGGTGGTGATATACCAGGCCTCCCTAAGCTTCGTGATGTCCTCCTCTATGACAGAGGAAGCCATCCACCGGCCTTGAAGGTTGGATCCGGACATGGTTGAAGGTTCGAAGCGCTTAGCCCGAGCCTTGGCTGTTGGGACTCGAGGTGGGGGAAGGGAGGGATCGAGCGTGGGAAGAAAAGGACAGTCCCTGGCCCCTTTATAAAGAGGACGAATATCGAGCATCCCCCGCGTGGCCGTTTGGAACCTGCCTAAAATCAAGGAGTCATACTAACAAGCACGGTTGGGTTACCCACGCCCGTATTGATGAGAATCTCATGATAAGGGGAACACGATCTCTTCTTCGACAAGACGTGCAATAAAACTGCCTCGCAACACGTGCAGTGGCAGGCTAGTTGGAAAAATGGTTCAAATAATGACCGGGCTATGGTGTGGTGTCATGCTATGAAAAGTTGTCAGCAGATTAGATTTGTGGGATATTGTGCTCTCTACGGTGGTATGTGGAATTTATTTTGCAGAGCCAGACACGATCCTCCTGTTCAAAATCTTCTATGGAGTATTCGGAGAAGGAATCCGCCTTGCAATGCCCAAGACAATCTGCACGCCGGACTCATCGTCATTGAAGCCTGGTTTAGGGGCTACTGAGGGAGTCCTGGATTATGGGGTACTCAGACAGCCGGACTATATACTTTGGTCGGACTATTGGACTATGAAGATACAAGATTGAAGACTTCGTCCCTTGTCCAGGTGGGACTCTCCTTTGCGTGGAAGGCAAGCTTGGCAATTTGGATATGTAGATATCCTTCTCTATAACCGACTCTATGTAACCCTAGCCCCCTCCAGTGTCTATATAAACCGGAGGGTTTAGTCCGTAGGACAACAACAATCATAATCATAGGCTAGCTTCTAGGGTTTAGCCTTTATGATCTCATGGTAGATCAACTCTTGTAATACTCATATCATCAAGATCAATCAAGTAGGAAGTAGGGTAATACCTCCATCGAGAGGGCCCGAGCCTGGGTAAACATCGTGTCCCCCGCCTCCTATTACCATTAGCCTTAGTCGCACAGTTCGGGACCCCCTACCCGAGATCCGCCGGTTTTGACACCGACAGTGGGAGGCACGAACTCTCGCCGCACAGCTCTCTTTGTCTTGGGGCCAACTCATGTCGTAGCTCTCCGACGGTGTGTGAAGACACCATGTCGACGCGTAGGCATGGAAGTTCGTTGTGGCGCACTTCACTTGATCTTCGGGAGGAACTTGATGTAGCTTGAGGTAGTCATCCATCAGGCGCTCCCACTAGAGGTGCTCCTCAGGTTCTTTAGTCCCATAGAAAGGAATCTTTTGGTTGTTCTCGAGGTCGTAGTAGCTCGTGGAAGTCATGTACTTGAGCTTGGGGAGCTTCTCGTGAGAGTGGTCTTGAGGTGCTTGTAGGCGAAGATGTCGGATATCCAAAGGCGAAGATGCCTTGAAGTTGCTTGGCGAAGATGCCAAGGTAGATGGTGAAGTCATTGAGCAGTTGTTGGTGTTCAGCTCTTGACCTTCACGTTCTTGTTGGTGATGGTGTCGATGCTGATGTGACCTTGCCGGAGATGGTAGCTTGGAAGGATGTGCACTTGAGTGTCTTCTCGAAGATGAGGAAAATCTCTTGTAGGACTTGATATGGGCTTTGAACCCTTCCATTTTAGCATCCATCTTGGCATCAAAGTTGTTGTTCATGGCACCGAACTCGTTGATGTTGTTGTAGACCGAAGGAAGTGTGCTTTGCCTATCCATCACTAGACTCGAGCAAATGTGAGTGGAAGAAAGGAAAGAACTAGACCAAATGTACCTTATCCAATGTTGAAAATGGATCCATGATCACTCAACAGTGTACCAAGGAAATAGCACAATTGGTACCGGATCTTGTCAATTCTCACACCTACACAGGTAATGAAGGGAATATGCCCCAGAGGCAATAATAAAGTTGTTATTTTATATTTCCTTATTCATGATAAAGGTTTATTATTCATGCTAGAATTGTAATGACCAGGAAACTTAAATACATGTGTGAGTACATAAACAAATATCGTGTCCCTAGTAAGCCTCTACTAGACTAGCTCATTGATCAAAGATGGTTAAGGTTTCCTAACCATAGAAATGTGTTATCATTTGATAACGGGATAACATCATTAGGGGAATGATGTGATGGACAAGACCCATCCATTAGCTTAGCATATTGATCGTTCAGTTCATTGCTATTGCTTTCTTCATGTCAAATACATATTCCTTCGAGTATGAGATTATGCAACTCCCGAATACTGGAGGAATACCTTGTGTGCTATCAAACATCACAACATAACTGGGTGATCATAAAGATGCTCTAGAGGTATCTCCGAAGGTGTTTTTTGAGGTGGCATAGATGAAGATTAGGATTTGTCACTCCGAGTATCGGAGAGGTATCTCTGGGTCCTCTCGGTAATACACATCATAAGAAGCCTTGCCAGAAAATGACTAAGGAGTTAGTTACGAGATGATGTATTACGAAACGAGTAAAGAGACTTGACGGTAACGAGATTGAACTAGGTATGTAGATACCGACGATTGAATCTCGTGCAAGTAACATACCGGCACACAAAGGGAATTACGTATGTTGTCATGAAGGTTCAACCGATAAAGATTGTTGTGGAATATGTAAGAACCAATATGGGCATCCAGGTCCCGTTATTGGTTATTGACCGGAGAAGAGTCTCGGTCATGTCTACATTATTCTCGAACCCATAGGGTCTGCACACTTAACGTTCGTTGATGATATAGTATTATGTGAGTTATGTATGTTGCTTACCGAATGTTGTTCGGAGTCCCGGATGTGATCACGGGCATGACAAGGAGCTCTGGAATAGTCTGGAGGTGAAGTTTGATATATGGGATAATAGTGTTTGATCTTCGGATGGGTTCCTGAATTCACCGAAAGGGGTTCCAGATGTTTCCCGAAATGTTTGCGTACGAGAACACTTTATTTGGGCCAAAGGGGAAAGCCCACGAGGCTTTTGGAAAGTGCAAAAGGGAGTTTTGCGGAGACTAGAGGCCAGACGCCAGGGACCCTAGCGTCTTGGCTCAGACACCGAAAACTCGGCGTCTGGCCCTGGAGTCCGAGAAGGATTCTTGCCTTTCGGGCGAAACCAACTTTGAGGAGGCTTTTACTCCAAGTTTCGACCCCGGGGCTCAACATATAGATAGAGGGGCAGGACTAGCACCCAAGACACATCAATATTCACCAAGCCTTGTGCCGGCAACCCCGCCCCTTCTAGTTAATCATCTGTCATAGTTTCGGTTGTGCTTGGCGAACCCCTGCGGAGGTTGTTCTTCACCAACACCGTCACGTACTACTGGAACTCATCTACTACTTTGCCCTTCTTGCTAGATCAAGAAGGGGAGGACGTCATCGAGCTGAACATGTGCTGAACGCGGAGGTGTTGTACATTAGGTACTTGACCAGGACGGATCGTTAAGGTTTATGATG
Source organism: Triticum aestivum (assembly GCF_018294505.1). NCBI lineage: Eukaryota > Viridiplantae > Streptophyta > Magnoliopsida > Poales > Poaceae > Triticum > Triticum aestivum. The sequence goes on from NC_057810.1 coordinate 314,081,420, forward strand.
ACCCACAAGTGTAGGGGATCTATCGTAGTCCTTTCGATAAGTAAGAGTGTCAAACCCAACGAGGAGCAGAAGGAAATGATAAGCGGTTTTCAGTAAGGTTTTCTCTGCTAGCACTGAAATTGTAGGTAATAGATAGTTTTGTGATAAGATAAATTGTAACGAGTAACAAGCAATGAAAGTAAATAAAGTGCAGCGAGGTGTCCCAATCCTTTTTGTAGCAAAAGGATAAGCGTGGACAATTTCATATAATGAGAAAAGAGCTCCCGAGGACACATGTGAATTATCGTCAAGCCAGTTTTCATCACGCTCATATGATTCGCGTTCGGTACTTTCATAATTTGATATGTGGGTGGACCGGTGCTTGAGTACTGCCCTTACTTGGACAAGCATCCCACTTATGATTAACCCCTATTGCAAGCATCCACAACTACAAAAGAAGTATTAAGGTAAACCTAACCACATCATTAAACATATGGATCCAAGTCAGCCCCTTACGAAGCAACACATAAACTAGGGTTTAAGCTTCTGTCACTCTAGCAACCCATCATCTACTTATTACTTACCAATGCCTTCCTCTAGGCCCAAATAATGGTGAAGTGTCATGTAGTTGACGTTCACATAACACCACTAGAGGAAAAGACAACATACATCTCATCAAAATATCGAACGAATACCAAATTCACATGACTACTAATAGCAAGACTTCACCCATGTCCTCAGGAAAAAACGTAACTACTCATAAAGCATATTCATGTCCATAATCAGAGGGGTAATAATATGCATTAAGGATCTGAACATATGATCTTCCACCAAGTTGTCACATCCCTAGCTTATGGCTTTGCACCAGGGTTTCCCTTCATGTGTGCATCATGTTTAAATTTTATGAAAGTTGAAATGGGGATGACAGAACCCCCAGCCCCCCCTGAAAATACCAGGTTCAACTGAAAAACATTTCAATGAACCCAAAATGCCCTTCACAAAAGTTCATCATTTTTGAATTGGTCTAGAACCTCTCCCAAAAATGGTGCACATTTTTCTAGGTCATTCTGGATTTCTGAATTAAATCATTATGTATTTGCATTTGGGCATTTAAATACTATAAAATATTTAAAATGTTCAAATAATCATAAACTAAAATGTTTACTGTTGGATATATTCTAAACAGTAGCCATGATTAGTTTCATGATTTTTGGAAGTGCCTAGATATTTTTAATAAAGCCCAACAGTTACAGAAATAATAGAAAACAGAAACATTAAATAAAAGAGAGGAGAGAACCACACCTGGACTCACCTGTCGCAGCCCAGCTGGCCAGCCCATCTGGCCGGCCCATCCCAGCGCCCCCCTTGTCATCTACCTCCTCTGCCAGGAGGACGAACAGGTGCGTGGCGGGCGCCGACGCTACCCCGGCCACCTCCTACTGCCCCGGCCACCTCCTCCCTCCTAGCCTGCCTGGCTCCCCCTCGTCGTGTCTAGATGACGCCAGCGCGAACCCCTGGACCCCCTTGCTCTCTCCCTCTCCCTCATTTCTCTCCTTTGCTTCCTCTCTCTCACTCGCCCGAACGCAGCCGTCATCGCCGACGAGCTCCCTCGCGGCCACCGCCACCCCCACGCCAAACCGACGCCCCAGGAAGCTCCGCCTCGCCTCCCTCTTCATCCTCACCCAAACGAAAGGCACCGGAAGCCCCTGGATGCCGCTAGCTCCGCCGTTCCCCTCCTCGGCCACCGAGGACCGCCGCCGTCGATTTGCCGCCGTCGCCGCCTCCCCAAGCTCGCCGTCTGCTCCAATCGACTCCTCGTGAGCTCCTCTTCTCTTCCCCTCACTCCGTGCACTTGATTTCGTCCCCTAGCTAGCTGCCCCGCTGAACCCGAGCTCCGGCCGCCACCATGGACGGTGAGCTTCGTGCTCCCGAGCTCCTCCACCTGCGCTCGTTGCCTCCGAGTGCTCCTGATGACCCTAGTAACCCGTAGAGCCCCTCAGCTGATCTCGTCGTGCCGTGTAACGCCGAACCCGAGCACGCCCGAGCTCCGTCCGCCGCTGCCGAGCTCGAGGCCATCGTCTCCGGCCGCCCTAGCTGCTGCTGCTTGCTGAAACGGGCGCGGGTGAGCTCCAGCTCTCCGTAGCCGCTCTCCTCCGTCCATTTGGACGCCGGAGGAGCGAGCCCGAGCCCTCCGCCGCGCCTGTCGCAACCGGCGACGAACCGCCGGCGGGTTAGGCCCTGTTGACCAGGGGTTTGACCTCCCCTGGGTCGATGACAGGTGGGGCCAGCCCCCTGTTAATTAGTTTAGTTTATTCTAACTTATTTAGCCACTGTTTCACTGCCATGTGGGCCCAGTGCCTGTTTAGTTTAACTTAATGTTATGTTTAGATTAGTTATTAACCCAGCTGCTCCCACACGTCAGTTTGACTTGCTGACGTGGCCTTTGACCGGCCCCACACGTAAGTGACTCATGCCAGCGGTGTGTCACTGACTAGTGGGCCCCCTGGTCAGGTTTGACCCGAGGCTGCCCTGTTGACTCTGCTGAGGTCAGCATGACGCCATGCTGACGCAATATTCCTTTTCTGGAATTTATTTTATTTTATAAATAATCAGGAAATTCCAGAAAATAGCTAAAACTTCAATAAATCATAGAAATTCAACCGTAACTCAGAATGAAATAATTTATATATGAAAAATGATCAGAAAAATACAATCTATCCATCTGTACTGGTTTCGTGCATATTAGAACAACTTATAGATGCTGTTTAGCACAAATCATACTAATGGCATTTAAATATCCACATATGGAGTTTGAGTTTGAATCTTGGATTCAAACCAACTTCATTTAATCTGGTTTTAGTTGCATTAGCACAAACCACAACATATTGCCATGTCACATTCATGCATCATATTGTGCATTGCATTGATTGTGTTTTTCCTCAGTTGCCGGTGATTGCCCCCTCTCGGTAGACGTGATACCGACGATGTGATCGATGACACCGATGAAGAGCTATATTATCTTCAGAAGTGCCAGGCAAGCAAAACCCCCTTGTGCATTCCGATACAACCCTACTCTCTCGCTCCTGCTCTCTTTTACTGCATTAGGACAACACCAATTCATCTGTTACTTGTTGCGGTAGCTGAACCCCTTTATCCTTTGCATGACCTGTCATTGCCACAGTAAATAGATGAAACCCACTAGCATGAGTAGGAGTTGTTTGAGCCCTGTTGTGCCTACTCATTCATGCTTGTTTGTCATGCCTGCTACTGCTTAGAGTTGAGTCAGGTCTGATTCATCGGGGATGAATCAGAGGTGTGTGAACATGTCCTACTGTTGAGAGCTAAGTGTGTGAACACGATTTGGTAAAGGTAGCGGTGAGAGGCCATGTAGGAGTACATGGTGGGTTGTCTCATTGCAGTCGTCTTCAGGAACTGAGTTCTGTGTTTGTTATCTATGACCAGTTACTACCACACATTGGGTTTCGGTAACTCGACCCCTCTGGAATTATTAATCAACATGATCTCTGTCCAGGAGTTGCAACTAGTTTCTGGTGTTTGTTGGTAGTGTTAGTAGTCTACCAAGTGGCACCCGGTACAGGTGGGCTTGGGACAGACTAGGCACAGTGGCCCGGTGTACCAATTAGCACCCGGATGGTGGGCTTGGGAACCCTGCACACATCGTTTGGGGCCGTGAGCGACACCCCGGCCGGATCTCCTTGCGGATGGAACCCGAATAGGCGATAAACCTGGACGAGAGACTTGTGTGGTTAGTCAGGTCGTGGCCGACTCCCTCGCCAGGCTTCCGCTTGAAGGTTGCCGAGATACACGAGGTGTACATGGCGGTAAGTGGCGAGAGCGTGTGTGTGAAGAAGTACACCCCTACAGGGTTAATATGATCTATTCGAATAGCCGTGTCCGCGGTAAAGGACTTCTGGGTTGCCTGTACAGTTCATAGACAAGTGAAAGTGGATACTCTAAAATACGCAAGATAAGCGTGAGTGCTATGGATGGCGTTCTCGTAGGGAGACGGGAGCGGATCCATAGTGGTGTATTGATATGGTGAATATGTGGACTCGTGTGCGCCACCTCAAAAGAGTTACTTGCAGTCGTAGTTCAGGTTAGCCACCGAGTCAAAGCTGGCTTGCTGCAGTTAAACCCCACCATCCTCTCTGTAGATAATGATGCATATGTAGATAGTTCTGATGTAAGTCTTGCTGGGTACATTTGTGACGCCCCCGATTCAATCATACACTAATCATGCACGCAAATGTGTACGATCAAGATCAGGGACTCACTGGAAGATATCACAACACAACTCTACAAATAAAATAAGTCATACAAGCATCATAATACAAGCCAGGGGCCTCGAGGGCTCGAATACAAGTGCTCGATCATAGACGAGTCAGCGGAAGCAACCATATCTGAGTACAGACATAAGTTAAACAAGTTTGCCTTAAGAAGGCTAGCACAAACTGGGATACAGATCGAAAGAGGCGCAGGCCTCCTGCCTGGGATCCTCCTAACTACTCCAGGTCGTCGTCAGCGGGCTGCACGTAGTAGTAGGCACCTCCGGTGTAGTAGGGGTCGTCGTCGACGGTGACGTCTGGCTCCTGGACTCCAGCATCTGGTTGCGACAACCAGAAAGCAAGGAAAGGGGAAAAGGGGGGGAGAAAGCAACCGTGAGTACTCATCCAAAGTACTCGCAAGCAAGGAACTACACTACATATGCATGGGTATATGTGTAAGGAGGCCATATCAGTGGACTGAACTGCAGAATGCCAGAATAAGAGGGGGATAGCTAATCCTGTCGAAGACTACGCTTCTGGCAGCCTCCGTCTTGCAGCATGTAGAAGAGAGTAGATTGAAGTCCTCCAAGTAGCATCTCCAAGTAGCATATCCAGGTAGCATCTCCAAGCGCATCTCCAGTCGCATCGCATAGCATAATCCTACCCGGCGATCCTCTCCTCGTCGCCCTGTAGAAAAGTGATCACCGGGTTGTCTGTGGAACTTGGAAGGGTGTGTTTTATTAAGTATCCGGTTCTAGTTGTCATAAGGTCAAGGTACAACTCCAAGTCGTCCTGTTACCAAAGATCACGGCTATTCGAATAGATTAACTTCCCTGCAGGGGTGCACCACATAACCCAACACGCTCGATCCCATTTGGCCGGACACACTTTCCTGGGTCATGCCCGGCCTCGGAAGATCAACACGTCGCAGCCCCACCTAGGCACAACAGAGAGGCCAGCACGCCAGTCTAAACCTAAGCGCACAGGGGTCTGGGCCCATCGCCCATAGCACACCTGCATGTTGCGAGGGCGGCCGAAAGCAGACCTAGCCTAGTGGCGTTCCAATCCAATTCAGCGCGCGCCGCTCCGTCGCTGACGTCTGAAGTGCTTTGGCTGATACCACGACGTCGGGATACCCATAACTACTCCCACGTAGATGGTTAGTGCGTATAGGCTCGTAGCCGACTCAGATCAAATACCAAGATCTCGTTAAGCGTGTTAAGTATCCGCGAACGCCGAACAGGGCCAGGCCCACCTGTCTCCTAGGTGGTCTCAACCTGCCCTGTCGCTCCGCCACAAAGTAACAGTCGAGGGCCGTCGGGAACCCAGGCCCACCTCTACCGGGATGGAGCCACCTGTCCTTTCAGCCCCCTCGTCAGAATCACTTGCGGTTACTCAATGAGCTGACCCGACTTTAGTCACCATCTGTATAGTATGTATGTATGTATAGTATATACCCGTGATCACCTCCCAAGTGATCACGGCCCGATAGTATAGCAAGGCAGACTGACAAGAATGTAGGGCCAATGATGATAAACTAGCATCCTATACTAAGCATTTAGGATTGCAGGTAAGGTATCAACAGATGTAGCGACAATGTCAGGCTATGCATCAGAATAGGATTAACGAAAGCAGTAACATGCTACACTACTCTAATGCAAGCAGTATAGAGGAGAATAGGCGATATCTGGTGATCAAGGGGGGGGCTTGCCTGGTTGCTCTGGCAAGAGAGAGGGGTCGTCAACTCCGTAGTCGAACTGGTCAGCAGCAGCGTCGGTCTCGTAGTCTACCGGAGAGAAGAGGGGGAAGAAATAATGAATACAGAGCAAACAAAGCACCACAAAATATATCAAGGCAATACGCGGTGTTCGGTGTGCCCTAACGCGGTAGTAGGTGATACCGGTGAAGGGGGGGAAAACCCCCGGGAAAGTATTCTCGGTGTTTCGTGTTTTCGGGCAGAGGAGCCGGAGGGGGAAAGTTGGGGGTTCGATAGGTTAGGGGTGTGTGGCGGACGAACGGACTGCGTATCCGGATTCGTCTTGTCGTTCTGAGCAACTTTCATGTACAAAGTTTTTCCATCCGAGCTACGGTTTATTTTATATTAATTTTAAAAGTTTTAAATCATTTTTAGGATTTATTTATTTAATTTAATCAACATTATCCAGAATAGTGTCTGATGACGTAGGCATGACATCAGGGTGATGTCAGCAGTCAACTGTGCAGTTGACTCGGTCAACTATGTGTGGGTCCCGCATGTCATTGACTGATTAGGCTAATCAGGGGTTAATTAAGTTAACTAGTAATTAGGTTAATCTAATCCTGATTAATTAATTTAATTTAATTAATTCTTTAATTAATTAATTAATTAATTAATTATTTTTATTTTTATTTTTAATTCTTCTCTCTTTTTTTATTAAAACATTTTGGGCATGGGGCCCATCTGTCATAGGCCCCAGGGGCCAAACCGGAACGGGCGCTACTCGTAACGGGCGCAGGGGCGCCCGATAGGGGCCAACCCGGGCGCTGGCCTCGGGCGAGACCAGCCCGGCCGCCGACGGCGAGGCAGGAAGGGGCGTGGGGCGAGGTCGGGCCG